>NC_134466.1:35640860-35715580 GCF_047948215.1 Lycorma delicatula
TATTATCATTATCTTACTTAACAGTAAATGGTATATTATCAGTGATGGATAAATGGGAAAATTTAAATTCCCGTTTTAATGCAATAAGAGATTTAAATGTAGTCATAACAATGTATGTATTATATATCGATTATACAATATTTACTGAGGATTTGTATCAAATAAATGATTTAATTGAATCAGGTTTGCATAAACACAAAGATTTAATAATAACAGATGATGCTTATAGTATAATAAAAACATATAATAAAGAAATTTATTATTTAAATAAATTAATATTTTATATGACTTTTTTCATTGGTGTAGTATTAACAATGATACCGTTATCAATATTAATATATAGGTTAACATTTATTAATAATATTAAAATTGATTACCTACCATTGCCTTTGGCAATGTATTTTCCAGATGGTTTTTATACAACAAAAATATATATCTTAAGTTATGTATTTCAAACAGTATCTATAATAGTAGGAATTATTGGAACTGCTTATATTTGTATTTTGAGTAGTTTTGATTGTATGAAAGTAGTTGTAAATGATATCGATTTATTTTGTTCAAATTTAAATAATATGCAAGTTATTTTAAATAACATTAATGATGATACAGTTTATAGTAATGAAAAAAAATTAAAAATATATTTGAAAAATTTGGTGAAACATCATGTTGATATAATTAAGTAAGTATCTCCATGTTTTATAAAATTAAATTTAAAAAAAGTTAATTGTAAAAGTTTCTTTTTATATTGAACAGTCGGCTGCTTTATTGTAGCAGGGGTTTTGTTGCTATTACTGGTTTTCAAAATATTTGTGAAATTGTTCAGTATATGACCAAAGCAGAATGATAATATACTGGTAACAAAAGCTGTCAGACTTATGTTGCTAAATATTTTTAAGTAATAGTCAACTAAAAAGCTAATACTGAATTAGTTAAGGAGTAACAAAAAGAGATAGAATGAGAAATAAATATTTATTTTAATTATATGTTAATGTATGTTTGGTACCGTAAACATTATTAACACAAGTTAAAATTAGGTAAAAAATAATATTTGTAATTGCAATAATAAATCAACATCAGCAACACCTGCAGGAGATGGCTATGAAATAAGTTAGTCATCCAACATATCGCTGCTGGTTGCAATGCTCTCGTGTCCACAAGATATTTCTATAGGTATGACCAGTTAATATAACTTAATACATAATCTATTCTAAATACATAATCTATTTACTGTTACATTCCTGTACTATCTTATTAGCACCCTGATTACGTGTCCAAAACGTATGTATAAACTATATTGAACCTCATTGCATCATAATAAACAAAAGAATCCTTCATAATCATCCTTACAAATAAAACTATTTAACAGAAATTGCCATCCTTATTCATACAACCTTCAGCAACATGGAAAGAAAGATAATAATTATGGACCCCTCAATGATGAAATCTAGAATGTGAAGTAACAGAAAAAGGTTTTTGTTGTTCCAATAATCATATTCCTATTGGATATCATTTCACAGAAGTTTTATAAAACTCTCCCTTAGTTATATTTTTATTTCTTTATCTGTACAATGTATAATAAAAAATAATCCATCCCTGGCTCATAAAAATAAAAATATTAACCTATTTAGTTCAATGACTTGTCCCCTTCAAAGTAGGTTGCTCCAACAGTTATCCGTTTGTTGGGAGTTTGATTCCATTCTGGAGTAAGAAGCATCCATATTGTGAAACCATTCCAATTCATGTTTCCAAGCATCCATCCACATCATGAGGATTTTCCAGTTGCCATTATCCCAAAACTGGGGTCTCTTGCATTAAACAGCATATCTTAGCTAATGAAGAACAGTTTTCTAGTATTCTTTATTGACAGTTTGTTCTTGAGAAGCATACTCATAATGAACCATGCCTTGATTATCAAAAAAGACTGTCAGTACGACCTTCATTCTCTTTTAAAAATTCATCATAACAATGCTCCAACCCATGCATCACAACTTATGCAGAGTTTCTTGGGAAAGCATGGGATCAAACAATTTTAACAGCCTTATTTTAATTTTGGTCTCCTACCTAAGCTTAAAATTCCACTTAAAGAAATGAGATTTGAAGACAGAGGTGGGATCAAAAGAAATGCAACAAGAGGACTTGTGATACTCATTATAATTGATTTCCAACAATAAAACATTGCTGGCATAATTGTGTTGTATTAAAACGCTGTATTTTTAAGTGGGTAAGTCACTGAACGAAATACGTTAAGTATTTCTGTTTTTATGAGCCAAGGTTGGATACTTTTTGATCATATCTTATATGTAGCTTCAAAAATCAGTTATTTTACAACAGTTTGAAGACATTTTAACTTTAATAATAGGATTAATCAGTACCTTGTTTAAAAACCATATCACTTCCCATCTAAAGACATGCTAAGTAGTATGATAAACAGCAAATAAATCACCTAGAGTCTGCATTTCCACAGTCCAAAAATTCTGACATTTATTATAGGATTCTGCTTCTCAATAAACTAAAGAAATATTGTTTAAAATCTTTAATTTGTATTATAATCTTTTATATACTTGTGAATAATAAATTTAACATTTGTACTGGTAGGTAAAACTGAGGTACGTTTTCACTGTACCCTGTAAAAAAGTTTGCATAAAGATGGAAATAATATTTCACCTATCTTTAATCCATTTTTTTGTTTATAATTGTTATTAATGAATTTAAATAATTTTTATTTGTAAATAAACTTAATTGAACAACAGTATGGGTTACTCCTGAATGATCTTTATTTTAATCGTGTGTTTTGAATTATACTAATGTTGTAATTTATTAGTATTTCTGTGGCTGAAGTATAGCATCAGCTACTTACCATTTCCAAAAATTGTTATTTTTATTTATCAAGATGAGACATATTTTTGGGAGATTTGGTTGGTGAAGAAAGTTTTGAGTGATGAGGAGTTGGCCCAATGTTTTAATCCCTAACGTGGAGAATCAAGGACTCTTCTGTTAGGGTTAACATACCCAAGTGGAGATTTTTGTTTTTAGGCATTAGGAACTTGTCTTTTCATTCTCTTTCATCCTGCTACATAACAATAATTCACATACAGCCACATATCCATGGAGTTAAGCCAAGGACTCATGGAGTAGTATTTACTGGCATAATAATAAATTTATTTCTTTAATCATCCTGCTAGTTCATTATTAGATGGTTCTTCTGTGGTCGCACTTAATATTTGTGAATTTATTTCATTTATGTCTATACACATTATGTTAAAAAAAAAAAAAAATTTCATTGACATCATCACTAATCATCAACAGTAATTTGAAAGTCATGGTTTTATTTTGATAACATGTCAACTGATGCTAACTTATCATTTGCTTTTCAGAATCGTTTTTGTACCATAATATACGTATAAATTAAATAATTATTAATTATTCTTGCAGGCTCTTTGTCTCATTTTTTACCATTTGGCTAATGCAAGCAGGAATAAAAACTAAATTAAGAGATACCTTGGTTATTGGAAAGCTTTATTAAGAAGTTTTCTGAATATTTATTTTACTTGTTAATGTACAAGTATTGAATAAGTAGCTACTGTTTTGATGATTTATGGGTATATGTGTCACTGACATGCAGGGCCAGCCCTAGACGGTAGGCAAGGTTGGCAACCACTGCAACTGCCTAAAATTTAGGAGTGGTAAAACCGCCGGAACTAGAGCGCAAAAAAAAAACACACACAACCCACAAAAATAAATTTTGATTACTTGAATCTAGAAAACGATATTATTTACTATTTATTAGTACAGTAATATTATTATTCTAGTTTTGCTTATTGTTTTAAAAATATATTTAAATTATCTGTGAAAATAGTAGATACTAGTTTTAGTTTATAAGTTCAATACATAAATTTTGTTTTTCAATAAAACAATTTTCCATAAAACTGTATTATTATTATTATTGTCTTAATTCAATTATATGTCTGATATAATTATTATTTTCTGATTAACTTGGTTTTTTTATAACGCTATGTTTTTCTGAAAAATGTTAAGTTTTTTGAAGCTTTGGGGGGGGGGGGGGCAGCATTTTTTGCATTTGCCTATGGCAATAAAATTGCTGGGGCTGGCCCTGTAACATGACAGTGATACATATAATTCAAACAGTGTTGAATTCAATAGTTCTCTACTTCCAGTAAGAACTACATTTTGCTCTGACTAAAGTCAAAAAATCTATTAATAAATTAAATAACATAGTAAATTTTCTAGTGAGAAAATGCTCAAAAGAAATATAAAATGCGTTTTAACTGTTCCATCATCAGTAGACACAGACAATACTGATGATGATTGTTTAATAGTCAAAATGTGCACTTATTTTTTAATTTGTTTGTTAATGGTTTTTGAATGTTTTCTCTTTTTCAAAATTAATTTCAGTGAGCATTTAGATAGCTCTCTCATTCTGTTTGTGCTCGATAAATTCTCAGAGGATAATTTATTGTTCTTTTTAAACGCCACTTCCCTATTAGTACTGCTCAGAAGTTAATTAGCAATTTAATGGATCATGATTTATTATGGATAATATCCATTGAAAATTGAATATAGAATGTTATTAATACTAATAATATCTTATTTTTATTTTGTTTTCAGTAAGATAAAAATCATCAGAGAAGGTTTAAAAATTAAGACTTCAGCAAGTAGCCATGCATTTATTATACAGATGTGTATATGTATTTACACTTTAGTTCAGGTAATAAATATTAATTATCCTTAAAAATAAGTATACTTTAAAAGAATAAGTCATCCTTGAGACCCTTTAGTGGATGTAATTACTCTGTAATTACAAAGGGTAATAGTTTACCCTTTGAAAAATATATTTTTAAATATTATTTGTTGTCTGCTAAATTTCAGCCTTTCAGTTTAAAGGATAATATAATATCAATTTGTTTTCAGTTTGATATATAATATCAAACAGTTTTAGGTGACAACATTAGGTACTACCAGTCGGTCACAAAAATAATAAGCATTTCATATCATGCCTTCCTTTCTTTACTAAACCAAATATTAGAATATTAACATGCTAAACTGGTTTACATTTTTAAGAGTTAGAACAGTTTAATGAAATTATTAACAAAAAAAAAATTGAAAAATTTTCAGTTTTTAGTGAAGTTTTTTTAAATGTTTTATTTGAATATTTTCTCTACGTACTTTGTAACTAAGGATATAATTGTAGAACGTTCCCTTTGTTCCAATAAAAAAAAAAAAAAAATATTATTAATTAAAACTTCTAATGAAGAAGGTTGAATTGCTACACATCAAGCCGACTCAGTTGAGTTTTAAGTTGCTCACTCTGTATTTATAAAAAAAATAATTTAATAACTTTTTCTGTTTTTTTAATGTCTTTTTTAATGTTGTTTAATTGAATCAAAGTTTATTGATTGATTTTATAACTAAATTGTGGTTGGATTTGAATTTCCTTTTATGATGGCTGGAATCTAATTGACTGGAGATAAATCCCAGGAAACTGCAGAACATAAAAAAATATGAAATTATAATATTTTAAATGAAATTAATATTGTATAAAAAGCTGTAGGGAATTTATATCTTATACATATAGGTTGAGTCCCAGCAGCCTAACTTACAAAGGGTATGACTGGATTCTGGAAGTTAGATGAAGAAGAGGAAGATGCAGAAAACTTCTTAGCTGCAATTTGTGTTAGCCAGAATAGACTCAAGAGGGATGGAAGAAGAAGCATGAAGAAACTAGTTAACCATATTAACTAGGTAACTTGTAAAGTATGGAAGACATCCATTGTCACTGTAATATTCCCATATAAGATGTAAGATAAGGAGTAGTGATTATTTTATCATTTCGTTATAATAATTAAAATATTTTTTTTCTTTCTTATTTCAGGTTGCCGACACATCACTTAAAGTACAAAATATTTCAATATCAATATCAGCTATATTAGATTTATTTTTGTGCTACAATCAAGCACAAAATATTATAAATATGGTAAATTTAATACTTGATTATTTTAACTTAATTACACACCTTCAAATGTTTAACAATAGTCATGACATATTTTATATATGTTTGTATGTGTATGCATGCCTATTCAAACTTAATTAGTTAAAAGCAGAAAACAATTTAATCAACATTTTGTTTGAATATCTTTGACAAATGTCAATGATCAAGTTAAAATAAAGAATAGTTTTTTCTTTTTCAAAAATAATAAAAAAAAAGTTAATTTTATTTAAAAAAAAATAAAAAATAATTTAACTTTTATCAGTTGACACATCCCAACTACAGACAGCTCTAAACTAAGTGAACTAAGGGTTCTTTTAATAAAATATTACTGACCCTGGAGCCTAAAAAACAGAACAAGAAAAAATGTTGATCAAAGTAAGTTGCGACGTTTTATGTGTTATAAAATTATTATACGGGACAGAAATTAAATCATTTGTATGATGATTATAGTATTATGTTCTTTTTTTATGCGAAGAGGTTTCCCATTCCTTATTTACAAAAGTCAAGGTAATGATATAAATTGTTGCATGAGTTTGTAGTTGTTACAGTTGATATTTTGTTTATTCAGCCATATACTCATCCTTTTTTATTTTTTCTAATCGTAATGTGTATATTGCAATCTGTTCATCTTGTGTTCAATAAGCAACCCCATGGATAAATGATATGAAGATGATATGATTGACATGTAAATGTGGTGTAGTCTTATCAGACTCAGACTGACCATTCTTGAGATGTATGGTTAATTGAACCCTGACCACTAAAGTATGCCAATATCCACTTGACAGTATTCAAATGTGTATAAAAATCTTCCATTAACACTTATATTCTCATTTATCCATTATAGGTAACATTTTTATAACAATAAAAAGAAAAGCCATTATGTTATCAGTAATAATAAAAATAGTAATAATATTTCCATTGCTGATAATTTAAAAGTTTTGGGAGTTTTTTAGGTAGCATTTTTTTGTGGTGAGATTAAATTTATTTATTTTTTAATAAGATTAATTTCTAGTTTTACTTAATCACTAAACTTATTATCATTATTAATATTTGTTATACATTTGTGTATAATACAATATTACACCTTTTGGGCTGCTTCAAAAAATCAGGACAAGTTTACATATTCATTCATTGCCAGTACATGTGATTCAGTAAATAAAAAGTGCTAATATTTTTATGTATTATAGGGAACATAGTCTTTCCTAGAAAAAAAAAGTAATTTACTTTTAAAAATAACATTATTTAGGCAGCAGATTGAATTTATTTTATATAACATAATACATGGAACCACGTGAAGGGTTTGACTGTACTTGTACACTTAGTTATTAATTTTAATAAATTAACTACAGTCTGAAAAATCTTCTGATTAATTGATTAATTTATTAAAAATTAAATTAACAGACATCCTTTTACATATATATAAAAACAATGCTAACTCTGATTTTACATAATTAAAAATTTGAGTAGATAAACCTGAATTTTCTGGGTACCTATTTTTCATGTATATAGATATAAAAATTTAGTGATTAATACCCACAGAATAATTTTTTACCAGTTATATTTATTTATCTTCACGTAGTTGCATCACTATTATTTCATATATTCATTATTTTGGTGTGTTATCTACAATCACTTCTTTTATAAAATTAATTTTATATACCTGCTCTGATCAAGATTTTATATGCTTTCCTGTGATTCTTCCAGGAAAAAATTATGGAGAAGTTCATTTTTATCATTTTTGGTGGAGCCTTCTTGGGCCAACTTTAATTGCAAACTCCTCTAAAACAAATTTGACCAAATTTTTGAAATTTTGCAAGTATGTGCTATACTAAACAGTATAGTGCCCACTAAACAGTGGATGCAAAATTCAATTCTGGTATTCTAGTTATAATATGAATCTTAAAAAGACTAATTTCAGTAAAATAATATACATATATATATATATTTTTTTCAATTTGATTTTTATAATCTGTCAAAACAATAAGAAATTTTTGTAGGTTATGTGAATGGTAAAAATTAATAAATTGGAATATTTCCATATTAGTTTTGAATTAGTAGCATGTTATAGAGTAATATAGTTAAATTATAATTTAAAAACATATGCTAAACAATATTTAGGAACAATAATTGATATATTATTTAATATATCACTTTGTAAACTTGCGTCTATTGAGCGTAGGACCAACTCTCTGAAAACTCTGTGCCTATTTTATCAGTAGACACTTTTAAAAAAAAATAAATTTCTTGTTCTTGAATACAGTTGCCATTAATGCTGGCAAATGTCGTTAGTAATCATGGTTCTTAAGGAATTAATAGCTTTACATAAGGAGATTGTGAATATTGGAGATAACAAGTTTCAAGATGTCCAAACTTATGTACTCTTTCAAGGGTTAGGATGTTAGAATGGCTACTGTTGAACCATCATTCAATTTCGAAAGATTATTTAAAATTAATAACAATTTAAAAATGGTTGGATGTTGAGATGAGTTACGACTATTGAATATTTCTAATGAAATTTGAATATTTTCAAATTGATAATAGTAAGCCAATTTGACAATCATTGCATGTTAGTGATATATGCAAATTGTATATATTTCAAAAGTTTAATGCAAGTTGATCATAATGCAGGTTATATTTATATTCAAATTAAAAATTTAATGATCATTTCAATTCAAATTGAATACATAAATGGCAAATGAATTAGAATCACTGGCTTCAACTGTTTGTGATGTTAGACAATCCTAGTTCATTAATTAGTTCTGCTATATATAATCTGTATAATGTATATCCTGATTTCATCTTAGCATATATTTATTTATAATTACATTTTTTGAGAATTGTAATGAAAGTTTTACTGGGCTTAAAATGATGACTCGTTTGTTTATCTATTTCCACAATTTGTGATCTTTGTTTCTAAGAATAAATCCCAGTTTAAAAAAAAAAATTATATTCCTTGATATGGTATTAATGTAATAGCAGTACAAAATTCCCATGAATTTTATCATTTAAAAAAAGACAATAAAAATCTCATATATTTTTGACCAGTATATTTTTTCTTATTCATATACAAATAATGTAAAAGAATTTGTGGTTAATTTGAATTGAACTTTGACAAACTCTTATCATCAGTGTTTTTTATTCTTTTATAATAAATTTTTTAAATATAATTTTTGAAATCATTTCATTAATTTTTTTTCTTGTACATACATATTTAATTGCAAATTTTCTACATTTAATTAATGGCTTGTTTATTTTGTTTCCTACAGTCAGAGTGTGTATTTGTTAATGTTTTACTTTGATATTATTTATTATGTAATCTTGTAATAAATAATCATTTCTGTATTAAAATTATTATTTTTTAGAGTGATGAGCTTAGGTTTAGTATATATAAATGTTCTTGGACTGATAAACCATTATGGTTTAAGAAATCTTTAACAATAATAGAAACTTGTGCAAACAGAGAATTATCTATAAATCCATTTGGAGTGTACACTATGAATCGGTCCAACTTTGCAAAGGTAATATTAAATTTATTAATTAATTTTAATTGGTTTATATAATTTAAAACAGATAACTTTTCAAAAAACAAATTGTACCAAAGTTTATTGATTTAATTTTTTTCTTTTTAATAATTCACTTCATTTGCTAAGAATTCTGAAGATAACTGAGCAACAGTAACTGAAAATGTTTTTTTTAAAGTATGTTAAAAAAATTCTGTTTGATTGGTCAGTAGTTTTATATAATTAAACTGATGTTATAAAACCAAACTGATGATGCACTCTTACAGTAAATAACTATGAATCATTAGGATAAGAAAAATAATTTCTAAAAGTTTTTATTGTTAAGGTGTGTTAATTAATTTTAATTGCATTACATACAATTGTATTACGTTGATATTAAACATTTTTAGTTTCTGAGCTCATTTATATCCTGGGAGGCGTTGGAAAAATTTAAGGAACTGATTCAGGACATTAAAATATATAAAAAGGTGCAAGTGGACAGATACCCTATCTTAATCCACCAGGTTGGTCTAGTGGTGAACGCGTCTTCCCAAATCAGCTGATTTGGAAGTCGAGAATTCCAGCATTCAAGTTCTAGTAAAGGCCGTTACTTTTATACGGATTCGAGTACTAGATCGCGGATACCAGTGTTTTTTGTGGTTGGGTTTCAATTAACAACCACACATCAGGAATGGTCGAACTGAGACTGTACATGACTACACTTCATTTACACTAATACATATAATCCTCATTCATCCCCAGAAGCAATACCTGAACAGTAATTCCCAGAGACTAAATAGGAAAAAGAAGAAGAAAATACCCTATATTATTTCATTTTCCCTGACAGCTGTTTTATGTTTTTTTTTTTAAAACTATATCTTAACAAATATTTTAATGAATATTTGGTGTATATGTACCCAATAACGAAATAAATCAGTTTAAAGATTTTAATTTTGTTGGCACTTATTTAAATATTTTAATTATTAATAGCTCCATAAATAATATTAACTTTATCAAATTGTGTTTCATTAGATGAAATGCTAAAACTTTTATTGTGAACAAAATTACTTCTCATTTATTCTCTTAAATTGATAAACAGCTGAGATATGGGTGAAATTTATTTATCAATTTTAAATACTGCTGTCAATTTTGGACATATCTTTTTAAAAAAAGTTTATTTTAAGAGCTACTTTAATGAAATTTGCTGTATATGTACCCAACAATGATATTTTTCAATGGATTTGAAAAACGAGGTGTCATTTTGTTTACAAATAATAAGCTTTACATCTTATTCAATAAAATAATTCATATTTACAAATCTATTAATTATTAAACAATTTCAATGGTTGTCATTATGGAATTTTCAAAGTTAACATTTTGAAACATAATTATCTTGTACAAGGTACATGAAACCAGATGCAATTAAAATATCTAAACCTATTTTTAAGATGAAAATTGTTATTAAAAAAACACAAACTTGGTGGATAGAGGAAAAATGTAACAACATAGGACATTTGTTTGCATAATCTTTTTGTTTGTTTATGGTCCTGACCTTAAACAAATAAACTTAACCTTCTGAAACAGTCCCTTATGTTTGGCCAACACCTCTCAGAATATATATATATATTTTTTTTTTCTTTTATTTTAACCATTAATTAAATATCATTATTAAATAACTTGTTTTGAACAATTATTGTCTCGTGATCTCCTATAAAATGATTGAAAATATCAAAATTTTATTACTAATTTAAAGACAAAATTAAAAAAGTAATACAGAAAGTAGAGAACATCTGTTTGTAATAAATTAAAAATGATTAATAATTTTCAAGAATTTTTTTAGGTAATTAAAACAATAAAACTTTATTTTGTTTTCTAATTAGTCACCATTTAAAATATGTATTTTTCATAATATATATATAAATACATATAATTAAGCAGTAGGACCAGGGTGATAAATAATATAATTATTTTGAAAATTTTGTTCTGACATGGCCCTATACATTTTATACATGTAAATGTGTTGGGATTTAAAAATCTCTGTACTAATGTATTGCACTTTTCTCTATTGTTAGTGCATCTTATTATTAGTAAAAGCAACTGCATAACAGTGATTTTCAGTGTGCCATTTATTAAACTGAGAATTGATGTAAATTAATCATAGAAAAGTGTGCTAGCTGCAGTACTATAATTCATTTTTATTGAGTTTCTGTAAGGATATCTGGAATACAAGAATTATTGCTGTTTTTAATTAATATTTTCCAGTTCTTGAAATTTCAAATGGAAATGTTTCAAATATTAGAATGATTTCAGGTTATAAGTATCATTAAAATTATAAAAATACTATGCTTAGAAATAAGAACAAAAAAACTGAAAATGCCTTTAAGTCATCAATTAACACAATTTAAACTTTCATTTAAAAGCTTTCTTACTTTGTTTTGTAAATAATAAACACAATAAGACCACCAGACAAACTTTCTATGTGAGATAAAATAGGATCATTGAAGTCAGTATGACTGGGTTAGGGTTAAACATTGGTAAAAAAATATGTAACTGTTAAATTGAGAAATTAGTCTGGTTTTTAATAGCCTATAAAAAAATTGAATTTTTACACTCGGTGGTTGTTTCATTCACTTTATATTTTTTTTCATTATTTACTACAAATAACTTTATTTTTTCTAACTTTTATGGTTATTCAAAATTAAACATTAAACTGGAAATTATAAATAACATTTTTCAATATAAACCATCATTTTTATTGAGGATTAATGAAAGTTAAAGATTTTGAACTCTGATTTGAATTTTCCATTGATTTTGTAGTGAAAGTCATTAAATTTTCTATAAAATTAGCATATGCATTAATTAAAAAGATTTTAGGTGATCTAAAAGAAGATACTATCTGCTTCTAAAACCGGCATGACAAGCATCCGTAGTCAAAATCTCTTAAGAAAAGTGAGGGTTGAAATTGTTTCTTTCCTTCTTCACAAAGTCAAAACATACTGTTTCATATCAGCATCATTGAAATGGAGATTATCTACTTTTCATTCTGTTCTACTACAAAAAATGGTTGTATATTTAAAATTATTAATCTTAGAGATAGGAACTTTAACTGGTGCCTTTTATTCCTTAGATGCTTTACACATATCACAGCTGTAAACGGACTGCAAAAGGTAGTATAAGTCAACAAATTAATGCAGCCATATTAGCATATGTTTCTTTGCTAAACATGCTACGTATTCATTTTAACATCTTTGCAAAAAAGAATAGACAATTACTAAAAAAAAAAACTTTGACCTCTATCAAATCACCAAATTAATCACTGATGCTAACTTAGTAAAATCACTTGTTTTTATTTAGCTCAATACAATACTTTAGCTTATGAAAAAAAAAAATATTGTTATGCCTTTATTGGCATTTTTAAAAAAAAAAAAACAGAACCATTTAAAAATATTGTCCAACAATTTATTAAAAATATGATTAATACATTTTTTATATGGACACAAAGAGTAAAAAAGTCTTGAATATTCTGCAACCCTCTCAAAGTATACATAAATATAAGGTCAAATAAATTTCATTAACACCTGAATTATAAATGATTCTGTTATTATTTTTTATAATTTATTTTCATACATTTACCAGGCAATTAATAGGATTTTAATCACATTTATTATTTATTTTATAATTAATCAGAGGTTTTGCTCTTTATCAAGGACTTACCTTGGTTTTCCTTGAATCATCTAGGAAAATGCTAGGACAGCCTTTTTTATTTTTAGTCTATCTAACCATTCCTTACATGATGTATCATTTTGTACTGATCAGAATAAAAGCGTTATTTAATTATATCTGTTTTATTGGCAGATGATTTAATTGTCTTTTGTATATCAGGGGATAAAATAGTTTATCTAGGGTTTGATTTGTGACAAGAGTGAAATTCTTTCTCTTATCACATTATCCATAACATTCTTCTTTAAATATATGTGTAGCATATCTGAGGTTGTAATAAATAAAATTAAATGAAAATGTCAATGCTGTATACTTTATTTTATTAAAATTTGGGCAAAATCTATCTGTAGCTTAAATTTAAAACAAAGCATTTTCAGATTATGTTTATAAGAACGTTTTATTCATAAAACATGTATCTAAAGTGTTCTATCATGTTTTGGTACTCTGAATAATGTATTTTTAATACTATTTACTAATTTAACTCTAACATTTTATTTTATTTTTTTTTACAGATAATTAACTTATCATATTCTTATTATAATGTAATGTCAAGTTTTAAAAAATCATCAAAATAAAAATAATTAATAAGTTTACATTAGAAAGAGTCTTCTATTAGTATTGCAAGATAAGAATTTAAATTAATTATTCAGTTTGATTTAATACTTCATGCAAAAATTTCAGTTTTTCATTTGTTTGTTGACGAGAAGATTTTTTATTCTGATTATTAATATATTATATTTTAAGGTGGTGAATTATATTGAAGGTATTCAAAAATTAATGAAAGATTGAAGCATTTTTGACTTTTAAGATGAATGACTTGACAATTAAAAACTCAATTCTTTTCAGTATTTTCTATAAAAGTATTTTGTTTAGCTTGTACATCATGCAATTATTTATTAAAAATATTTTACTGTATTAATATATTTGACTGCAATTTTATAATAAAATTTTATAGTGTTTTATGATGCAATCAGAATTAATATAGCCTTTTTAATAATACTACTCACAAAACTAGTGTACTCTTTTGTGTTTAAGCTGTTAAAATATTATCAATTGAAACTACAAACCATCTGTATATTAATGAATGTTTTTATTATTATATTTTTATGATTAATTCATTATGAGCACAAAATTCTGTAAGCTCATAATATATGTATAATTATATATTACTGTATAATATATACAGTATGTATATATTATATATTATTGTATAATTATATATATATTATGTATAATTACAAATAAATAAATAAACATGCATATACTCATGTGTGTATATATATATATATATATATATATATATATATATATATATATATATATATATATATCTGTACCCATAAAGCAGTTTGTCCTGACTGACTGATTCATCAACACTTGGTAAAAACTATGATAAATTGATGAAAATTTGAATACATGTTCTTCATACAGTGTAAGTGCACACTATGAAAGGATCTTCTGAAATTCCAAGTTTAAAGGGTTAAAATGGATTTTTTAACTTTTTGAAACCCAGTTAACTTTTTTAATTTCTTGGTAACAGATGAAGATAAGATATCAACTTAGTTTTGGTGTCTGTAATATTCAAGTGAATATTTTTTTAAAATTTAGATTTTTTGATATCTCTAGTTAGAGGTTTAAAATGGACTTTAAATTTTTATAAACTGGCTAATACTTTTTAATTTTTCGGCAACAAATGAAGATATCAACTTGATTTTTTTATGTCTAATCTTCATCTGAATATCTAAAAATCAATTTCTAGATTTTTTGATATTCCTTTTTTTAAAGAGATAAAATGAATTTTGGTTTTTTTTTGAAACCCTGATTTTTCTAATTTCTTCGTAATAAATGAAGATATTAAATTTATTTTGTATACGTGTAATTTTCATGTAAATATCTAAAAACCAATCTACAGATATTTTCGAAATTCGAGCTTGAAAGGGGTGAAGGAAGGAAAAATATTTGGAAAATATTGCAATTTTTCCACATTTCCGATTATACTAAACGATATATTCACTAGATTGTGGCCTACAAATCCTCTTAAGATAATTATTTAAAAAAATATTTTGGGGTATTTTGAATTTCAATTTTTTAAGGAGTGCGATTATGTACTGCGCGGCGGCCCAAACAAAAACAGCCACTATTACTATATGTGTGACGCGATTGGTTGCACCTGCCTCTCGTTAGTTGACTAAATAAACATAAAATTAAAGGAATTAAAAAATAAATAAAAAAATGAGAGATCAAGTACGGTCACCTCCTAGTGGTGATTGTCCTAAGAACCGGGCAAAATACATTTTTACCCGTACGAAGTACGGATAGCCAGTTAGTTATAAATAATATGTTTAAAATGGAGATCGACTGTTTTGAAACCCGCATTCTTACATCACTTAAGAGTTTCGAGTCCTGTACTGGCTAAAGTCTTGCTCTGAAGAAATTACAATACACTGATATTTTTTACATGAACAGACTTTAATTTTTATTTATCGTTATAATTCTCACAAGCATGAGTTTAATGAACACAGCGGGGTCCAAGGGGCAGGCCCCTCTGGCTAGACGGGAAGAGGAAACCGTGATCGGCAAAATATCCCCTGACCGCGTCGGGAAACGCAAGAAACCATACAGTGCGAGCGAAGCCGCGACAATGATGTTGTATTTTTGGGCTTGAAAATATTCTATAGATGTAATTTAAAAATCATTTGTGAGGTTTTTTTTTAATTCTGATATTTTAAGGAGTACGGCACGGCGGGTCAACCAACACAGACACTCCTATTGTTAGTGTCGGTGCGACGCGACTGGCTCTGCATCTTCACGAACTTACTTGACTAAAAAACATAAAATGAAAAAAAAAATTGACCGCGACGGGAAACGCAGGTAACCATACAGCGCGGGCGAAGGGGGAACGCTAGTGTGTGTATGTGTGTATATATATATAGAGAGAGAGAGTTTGTTTGAGAGCCAACCGGGCTCTCTCTCTCTCTCTGAGGGTGAGCTGAAGAATGCGGGTTCAATAAATGTATTTTATTCGGTTGTTACCGTTATCCCATAAACAACACTCGGAGGTGACCGTACTTCGTTTTTCCTTTAAAAAAAGGAACTGATTCAGGATATCAAAATAAATATATTATCGGTTTGTTTTACTGAAGGCGCAGATATGAGGACGGAATCTTACGCCAGCCGGCACTCGTTAAAGAAGCGTTTACGAACATATGTGTGTGTGTATATATATATATATATATATATATATATATATATACACACACACACACAGAGTGTATCATGAAGTTCTCCTGGGACTTTATAACCTATACTACTCGTGAAAATAATAGAAAAATTTCATATAAACATGTGTCCTAAAATGCTTCGTTTGTGAGTTACGTTTAGTGAAAAATTTCGTTCGGATTTCAGCTGTCCCATGAAATGAGATCGTATTGAAACTTTTAGGACATTAATCAAGGGGCAGAATTGTGATTTCTTAAAGTTTTTTATCTAAAAATTGAATAAAATAGGACTCAGAACCGTATGTACAGTAGTCTGAGATATTTGGGGTGAAAACCAATAAATCGTGGTAAAAAAAACGTCTTTTTATCTTTGACTTACAATAAACTTAGTTAAATGTGTAATAAACTCATAAAAACTTTAAATAAAACTTGTAGAGAATTTAATTCTGAACAAAGTGATCTAAGATAACTGTAAAAAAAGTTAGAAAAATTGGAATTTTATTTGGAAACATTACATTGGACCAAACTGCATTAAACGTACTAGTTTATAATAAATGTTAAAAAATCAGCCCGCCACTTTCAGCACATTTCTCAGCACGTTTCTGTACTGCTTTTATTGCTCTTTTTAGTTCTTGAGGGTTGTTGTTCTCAGCTGCATCTACAATGCGGACAATTAATTCCTCACGAGAATGTATTTTTGTTTTGTATACAATATTTTTTATCCATCTCCAGACGCAGAAATCTAATTAGATCAGGTGATCTTGTGGCTAAGATTGCGGACCGCCAAGACTGGTCCATTTTTCAAGGAAATGATGATTTGAATGAAAACGACACAAGAGAAGTGGGGAGACGCGCCATTGTGCTGGAAGTATATGTTGCGTCTCAGCATTAGAGGAACATCTTCCAGCAGGTGATATGAACGGTCCAAACAGCTAAGTGTGAAGAAGGCCGCAACATACCAGAGTTTTTATTTTCAAGGTCCGATCGGTCGCGAAATAAAAACCTGCGCAAAAATCGGATGAACCTTTGCGCATATGTGTTGCGCAGCGTCTCTAGTATGGCCTTCAATCACGCCGCGTCACTTCGTTTAGTTCTGAACACGCAGCTAGCACGTAAACTTGTCTACAACAATAGCATCTCCCGCCAAGTGTGGAGTGCGTGCGGTAATTCGATTTCTTCAGGCTGAGGGGTTTAATGCAGCTGCAATTCATCGACGATGTGTACGGTGAAACTTCAATGAGTGACGGCAAAGTGTGACAATGTGCAGGAACTTTAAAGCAGGACGTGCAGATGTTCATGATGCAGGCGGTCAGAGAAGGGAGCGAGTGTCAACCGTTGAGCGAGTGGATGAGGCAATTCGAGAAAATCGTCGGTTCACAATTTCTGTATTGAGCAATTCGTTTCCTGAAATTTCAAGGTCAGCTCTCTACACCATTATGAGTGAGAGACTTCAGTACCGCAAACTGTGTGCGAGATGGGTTCCCAATATGCTGTCCGATCATCACAAAACAATGAGAATGGACGCCTCCCTAACGTTTCTCCAGCGCTACCACAATGAATGAGAAGACTTTTAGATCAAAATTGTCACAGGGGACGAGACATGGGTCCATTTCGAAACTGAAGAAACAAAAGAACAATCCAAACAGTGGATGCATTCTCATTCTCCCAGTAAACCAAAGAAGTTCAAGCGAACCTTCTCCAACAGAAAGTGTATGGCTACAGTTTTCTGGGACCGGAATGGAGTTCTCTTGGTGGAATTCATGGAATATGGCTCGACCATCACTGCATCCTCATACTGCGTGACTCTTCAACGTCTACGAAGGGTAATTCAGAATAAGCGGAGAGGAATGTTGTCATCAGGCATTGTCTTTCTCCATGACAATGCTCGGCTGCACACTGCAGATGTAACAAAGAAGCTCCTGCAGCGTTTTCGTTGGGAAGTGTTTGATCAGCCACCATACAGCCCGGATTTGGCTCCATCCGATTTTCACCTCTTTGCTCACATGAAACGCTGGCAAAGAGGACAACAGTTTGGCACAGACATCGAGCTGCAGACCAACGTAGAAACATGGCTGTAAACACAGGCGGCTCCGTTCTATGACGAGGGTATTGGAAAGTTGGTACTACGCTATGACAAATGTCTAAATCGGAGTGGAGACTATGTAGAGAAATAGCTATGTAAGTACTTGTTACAGAAAAAAAGTTTTTATTTTCACTGGTTTTAATTTCGTGACCGATCGGACCTAGAAAAAAATAACCCTCGTACATTGGCACTAACTCGATGTTAAAAATTGCCTTCCACCGTTTCATGAGGGTTTACTTGTGTCTATGCATGCTCATTGCATGCATATATTTTTGATGGCGTGATGGCGTCAACAACTTGACGCCATCACGAGTGAAATTTGCCTCGTCGGTAAACAAAACATACTTGTAGAATTGTCGATTTGTGTTTCACCAATAGAACTCCAAGCGAAGCGGACTGTCTCCTGGATGTAGATATTGAACTGGCTATGATTAGGTAAAACTTGTTTTGTTTAAGTGCCCTCCAAACAATTGATGTCTAACTCCGATCCTCTTTCAAAGACAGTGTACTGACGCCTGGCTGCATCTACAATAATTTCACCAATAATAGCCGTCGTGTTGAACAGACCGTTCGAAAGCCGGTACGAATACTACGTAGTGAACCTGTTTCCCGAAGAATGCGAAAAGTCATATTGGGAAAATGTATTTCATATTCTACCACAGTATCTGAAGCATTACCATTACACGTGCCCAAAATGAATACCACATAAGCGAATTCCTTTGTTGTAAATAAGTATGGCATTACTTCAAAGGCTAACCGATCACGTTCACGTTCAAAGTAAAATTCACAGAAAACCTTCGCTAATGACAGAACAGTTCACAGTACTCGATACACTTAGTATAACAGAATGATTTTAACACTAATTACAGTATTTCGCCTTGCTGATCAGCTGTTGTTATTTTTTTGCCAACTTTGAAATAATTTTTTTTTTGTATTTCTCTCATTAATAAAAAAATTATTTAAGAAAATTTTATTTTACAATTGTGTAATTTCCAGTTTTTAAGTGGCTATTTTTAACAGTAAAAATTGCAAATTTTTGACATCAAAATGAATTTGGTTTTGTTTACATTAAATAAATACTTTTCTGACAACAGTAGTAATGCAAGGTTTTTCTAAATAAATTCGAATTTTTCAGACTTTTCTTGGTTTTATTCAGCTTATATTCTATTTTTATTAAGAATTAAATTCTGTATAAATTTTTTTTTAAAGTTTTATGTGTTTATTACCCGTTTAACAGAGTTATTGTACGTCTAATATAAAAACAGGGGTTTTTTACTCCAATTTATAGGTTTTCACCCCAAATTTCTCAAAAACTACTACAGATACGATTCTGGGAGCTATTTTATTCAATTTTTCAGGTCAAAACCCATAAAAAATCACTAACTTTTCTTTTTAATTAACGTCCTAAAAATTTCAGTACGATTTCAATTCACCGGGTTAGCTGAAATCCGAGCGAAATCTTTCACTAGCCGTAAGTTGCAGACGTAGTATTTTAGGATATATGTTTATATCAATTTTTCTATTATTCCCACGAGTAGAATAGGTTATGAAAGTCCCGGGAGAACTTTTTAATACACTCTCTATACATATGAACTTTATTTTCTCACCAGTAGAACATATCCTGAAAGTTTGTTCGAGTGATTGAGACCGGTCCATCTGACGAGGGTGGCAACGGATGAAATAAGAACCTTTTTTGTTGGAAGTCAGGTAATAAAATAAGGCAGATTCGATTTAAAAAAATTTTTTTTTTTTATTCGATTCATATTATGAAGCATTTATTTAATTTTTAAATATCTCTGTGAAGATATTACGTGACTAGACACCTACAGTATCATGATTAGCAATTCTACATATATATATATATTTGTATTATAATTCCTTCTTGATTGCCAAGGTGGAACAAGTGATATTATACTTCCATATAATACCGAAGATCTCTGATTCGATTCTCAGTTTAGGATTTAAAATTTTTAATATGATCGCTAATAATGTTTTGTTTAATCAATGCTATTGAAAATTAATAAAATAATTAAATTCCTTCTATCTATCTTCAATAAAATGTTAGAAAAGATCGTCTACTTACATAAAAAAATTAATATGCAACTATAAAAGTTCAGGTCAGTCTGATTTACATACGCAGCTATGCGTGAAGGTGATTTTAGTTAAGAAACATATGTGGGTGTAGAATAATAGAACAGGTTATATTTTTTAAAGGAGGGGAAGGTTAAACAACTAGTAAGGATTCCAGCTTGTATTAATTTGAACTAGGAGACCGGAAGGTAAGACAATTGAACCGGCTGAACTAAACACCCTCGTACTTCCGTTTTACTTTATAAAAAAAAGATAAAGAAAAACTTACCTTTTTATTTCTCGTCCCTTTTTTTGTGTTAACTTCATTCTCTTTGTAATTCTGTATAAGAAATTTTTATTTACAATTAACCTCTTTGATTCTCTTATTTACTCTTTTGTTTCGATTAAAAATACCGCAAAGTGGAATTAGATGTTTTACAGCAATACAACCTCGTAATTGCTTATCATTAACTACAATGCTGCTTTGTATGTTATTTTAAATATAAATGTAATTCAGTTTATTTAATGAAATATATTACAATAGAAGCGGATAGTAACATAATTTAATTAAAACAAACCGGGGTGAATTTAACTATATTTTAATATTTAATTCCAATTAAGAACTAAAATTGATTTAAACAACTCTGTTAATCATCTTTTGATTTGGCCTTAATATTCGGTATAGCGCTATTTTGGGGTTTGTTTCAATGCTATCATAAAGACGAGTTTTCAACGGTAAAGAAAAAAAATGAATACAAAAAAAATAAATTTGTATAGAGAATTGGTGGTTGTTCGATTTTAGGCCAAAAATTCTTGGTGAATCGGTGTATTAATGTGAAAAACTGCCTTGTGGCGAGCATTCGGGGTGGCACAATAAAACCTCCTTCTTAAACGTTCCATAATATTAAAACAATTTCTAATTTTTCTTAACTCTTATGGATAAATAATGATAAACTATTTTTTTTTTTTGCTTTTGTAGAAACTTAGAAATATTTTTACTTTCCCGGCGAAAATAACTAGAACAGCTACATTAAAAAGGAGAGTATGATGATCATGTCAAAAAATGAAGTAGTGTGTGTATTGCAAACCATTACTTTTTAAGACCTACTAGTTCACCTATAGACCCGAAATTATATGAATGTTCGTATGTGTCCCATGCTTTTGGCCCTATATCTCACGATTGGTCGAAACAATTTTCTTCAAATATTTCTGTTTATGGGGCATTGATCGTATTATTATTTTTTGTTAGAAAAAAATAATTAAGTTGAGGAGATGGGAGGATATTCTGATAAAACAATCTCGATTTTCTTCAGAGCCGTTTTATAGATAACATTATTAAAGCAAATGTTAACTACAATGCATATAGAAATAATCAACAAAAAAATAAAACAAGTTTTTTGAAAAATAAGATAATATATTATAAATAAGAAATATATATTATATATAATAGTATATAAAAAAAAAAATACATACGGATAATTAGAAATATTTTCCATACAAATGGATATAATACTAATACAATATAAAATTATTAACAGAAAAAATGAATACACGCAATGTAGTCAAAATATTGAAAAACTTTACAAAAAAATTAACATAACACCGGCGTGCACTACAAATAATAAATAAATTAAATACATTAATTACAATAAAACATTAAATAATAATTATTCTAATTTTAATAAATAAGAACACATTGACAGTATTAAAAACAACAAATCCGGAAATTATAATTTTGCTAAACATATCTTAGATAATTATCATACTTCACAATCAAAATACTTTTATAAAAAGTTAAGATATTTCTTGTTATTTTAATAAACGTAGTTTAGAAAAATTTCACATACATAAAAACCATAAAAATTTAATTTATTAAATAAAATCTTTTACAAGATAAATTATTTGAATATATCCTAAATACAAATATAAATAAATAATAATCATAAACAACTAAATTATCAATTTTTATAACATGGTTTCCTTTAATTCTATTTTATTACACCGGAATTCACTATATTTTTTTTTTTTTTTTTGTTTAACCTCCGGGTTCACAGTTAAGTATTGCTTCAGAGGATGAGATGAATGATTTGTAGCGTGTGTGAAATACCATGCTTGACCGGAGTTTGAAGCCGGGACCTCCGGGTGAAAGGCAAAGACGCTACCACTGGCGCCACGGAGGCCGGCAGAATTTACTATATTATCTTCAGTATACTGTTGACATTCAAACAGTCATGACTGTGTACTCATTTTAATTTTTAAGGTATTATATTATTTTTAATCTCCTATGATGGTTTGAAAAAACCGGAAGATCTAGAGAACATATATCTTTTTTTGCTTGTAAGGTAGGTGTAACATTTTTAATTATTTTTTATTCCAAAAGAAAACTTTTTTAAAAAATCTACCTCCACCTCTTAAAACTGAAATATATGTTTTTTGTTCTTTCGCTCCATGTCCTTCGTTTAAATATTTTTCAAAGATTTTTTGAAAGCTCATACTTCATACAGAGAGTTAACAAGAAATTCCACAATTTTTTTAAAAATGTGTACCCAATTTGCAGAAAAGTTTTTTGAAAATTCTATTTTTCTTCTTATTACAGTCTTTATTGAAGGGGGTGTTAAATTTAGAGAAAACTTTACATAAGCTAATTTTTTAAGCTTAAACTATACATGAATTATTCTATTAAAGCTTTTTTAAAATCTATTCCTCACTTCTAAAAAACATATTTTTTTTTACTTTTTGGCTCTAACAATTTTAATTTTTATTATTAATAAAGTCATGCAATACCAGCTTTTTTTTAATTAGAAAGTTGTCGAAAAGTGCATAATTTGAATTGTGTATTTATTCCTTCCTTTATTTAGTAGATTTTTTTTGTAATTATATGCTTTGGGTGAATTTTAATAAAATATTTCAGGAGTGTAAGAATTAAAATTAAAATTTTAAATAATTTTCTTTTAATAATTTTAAATAAGTTTGTTTTTTTGTTCAACAACCAGTATATTTACAATCTGCTCCTTAAGTGGAACCATAAGTAAGTCGTTTGATAAGAAGCACATGATAATAAGGAGTTCTTAAGGAACTCCCGTAATAAGTAATTCATAATAATAGTTATCAGTAACCTTAAAGTTCATAGAAAAAATATTTCGGCCAACACTTCATAATCCACAAAAACAAAACATTAATAAATAAAAAATAAAGGATATATAAAAATAACATCACTAGATTTGGCGTTGTCATTTATCAAACTGTGTTGCAGTAGCTCTAAGTGAAGCATAAGGAAACGTTTCAACCCTGCTGTCATCAAGCAGATTGATTGCTAAGTGGTTGACGTGATTCTCAAGTCGTTGCTGGTACTTAACACTGCGCTGTCTCACAACCTCACGAACCGTCAGAAGCTAGATATTCGTAAATTTCATCATTCCGTGTGAATCATGGTGCCTCTGCAATTGCTCTCGTTACTTTGTTTTGGAAGCGTTCTATGATATCTATGTTACGATTACTTGCTGTTCTCCTCAACTCCACACCATAAGTCCAGATTGGTCGTAGAATGACCTTGTAAATCAGTACTTTATTGGATAACGTGAGCGGTGAGTTTCTCCGTAGCAGCCACTGTACTTCCCTACACTTAGCGTTTAGTCGTGGATATGGCTGTCGAGAACTTCCTCTAGGGGACGAGGGTGGTCCGGCAGTTGGGGTGGAAAGAGGCTCCGAAAAGCCACTGAATAATTGAGACCTTGCCAAAGATCCGGCAGGTCTTGGGCTGCCAAGAGGATGTTCTTTGGGTGGACTTCTTGCAGGGTTGTCGACCATACAGAAGTACCCCGGTGCTTCAAATGTCAAGGCTTTGGGCTCACCTCTCTCCGCTGTAGAGCACAGTTGGAGATATGTGGTCATTGCGCCCATGCTGGGCACAATATTAGGGCAGTTAACTGCCCTAATAAGACCACGCCTGCAAAGTGTGCTTCCTTCCTGTGCCTTGGTGAAAGGCTTTGATGCCGGACACCGGGTGGGGGGCAAACAATGCAGATCGCATGACATAGCCCGGGCGAAGATCGTAAACAATACGGCGTATGGCGACGCCTGAATTGGGGGAAGCTTTCGAGGATGGTCGTCGTCACAATGTCGAACGCTTGCGCCTGGGAGCACAAGTGGCACATCGGCAAGGAACATAATCCGGTTGTTACCACAACCCCTCATTAAAGTAGCCACCATCTTGAAACGGTGAAAAATTTCGTAACGGCAATAGTCTACTTCTTTCCAGGTATAAATATATTCATGCTCAATTAGTTGAGTAGTTTTTGCGTGAAAGAGTAACAGGCTTACAAACATGAGTAGATATATATATATATGTATACTGGGTATCTCATGAAGAAACAAAGAATTTCAGGACATGTTCTACATGTATAACTGAATTTAAAAAGTAATTTCGCATAAATATTGGTTTGAAAACGCTTCGATTTAAAATAGTATGCTAAAAACTTCGCCTTAATTCTGCTCCAAATTCTTAAGACATATTGAAGAACTTTTTTGTACTTACATTTTAAGGTGTAAATTTAATGGTTTCAAATGGTTTTAGACCTGAAAAATTTTATAAAACTGGTCCTTCAACTGTTTATCTCGTAAGATTTGCGAAAATTATTGTACAACAGAAGAAATTTGTGTCGTAAAACTTGATTTTTAGATTTTACTAAAATAACTTCGTTAAATTGCAATAAAAAATAACTTTTTCAATGTTTTAATTAATTTTTCTTTCTATTTCTTTTAAATAATTGATTTTGTTTCTAGATATTTTTCGATAATAATATTATCTGTATTTCAGTTTAAAATTATAATACAGTATTGGATAGTTCTCATAAGAAAGCTGCCTATTGTAATGGGTACCATGATCGACTTCCGGAAAATTTCGGCATATCTTCGCGTGTCATATCTCCCAAATCCCAAAACCAGCGTCAGTTCAAAAGCTTTTATATATATATTTAACTTTCTTGTGGACATGATAACTGGCGTAATTTTGCGCCAGTCACTTTCAAATTGATACATAAAATATAACGCACAAAATCGTTAAAATCAAGTTCGTTAATGGGAAAAATCGGTCCATGGGAGTGGAAATGGGACGGCGTTTTCGAAAAAAAAACAAAATATCACTATAACTTTCCCATTAAGTAAAATACCAATTCGTTTAAAGTTCCTACTATTCTTTGGAAAAGTGCCTAAAACTTATCTAAGGAAAGTTTTTCGATATCACCAACCATTGGTCCAAAGGTGGAAAAAATGGGGTTCGAAGACAAGCAAAATCATACCTCCCTTATTAGGTACAGTATCGAATCGGTTTCAAGTGGTCATTAGTCCTCTAAACGTTACCTAAAACGTTTGTCTGAAACCATTTTTGATATGACCAACCCTTACGGCAAGGATGACCAAAATGTTACTGGAATTGTAAGAAGATGGGGTTTGTCGTATGCTAAACATATAAAACCTTTTTTTCTTGCAACCATTGTCGTATTGAGTAAATGTGAAGTCTTTCTCAATTTTAAGGTGGGAATATTTTTTGTCTTCTACTTACTACCGGTGAAATCTACCTCCGCCTTCCGGCGTGCCGAAAGGGATTTTTTTTTTCTACCATCTTTTGTTTTTAATAAAAATCAAATTTCCTAAACTCTTCTTTATGCTCAATTGGCGTTATTTACTTAGATTTTGTCGGAATTTAATTTACTAAATATTTTGTTGAAATTTTATTTGTTTCCCAGAAATTTAACGCTTTTATTTTACTCAAACTTACAAACTTGTCTATTGTGTCATTAATCTTTTGCATATTAGAATGACCAAATTGTTGTTCTGATTAAATAACACTGATTTTTTTTTTTGTTGTAAATTCGAAAGGCTTTAATTTTATTTATCGTTATTATTCTCACAAGCTTGAGTTTAATGAACAAAGTGAAGTCCAAGGAGCAGAGCCCTCTCGCTAAACGGAAGAGCGAGCGAAGCGAGCCATGACCAGCTAAATATCCTCTGACCGCGACGGGAAACGCATGTAACCATATTGCGCGGGCGAAGTCGCTTGTATATACCTAAATATCTAGAGGTGTTATTTGAATATTTTAATTTTTTCAGATATTTTTAAACCAATTTTTATTTTTAAGCATTACTCTAAATTAAACGATTAGAATTTTTCAACTCATTTTTTTCTTTCTTAATCAGATATTTGAGATTAGTTTGTTGTACTTCATTATTATTTTATCCAGAATTTCATGATGAGACAGACTCGCAGACAGTTTTAAATTTGTATATATAATAATAAAAGGTGTAAAAATTTTCATTATTTTTTTTTTTAGAAAAATAGTTGTCCTCCTACTTGATGTAAGTCAATCCTAGGTTCATATGAACTGGTTGTTAGTAAAAGAATAAGAAATAGCTTGAAAAAATTTTCAGCACAATTGAAGTTATACGAAACGATTTTTTATGTATTAAGAAAAGCCACCCAAGGAATTTTAAATCGATCGGATATTATATTAACAATGAAGGAAACCATTTTGAATAATTATTATAATAAGTTTTTATTTATTTATAATAATTGACTTTGTTTCTAGATATTTTCCAATACTGAAATGATTCTTGAGTAAAATTTAAAAAAATAATAGAAGTATGTTATTTTATTTTTAGAATAAAATGATATATAAGCATAGAGAATGTTTCATAAAGAAATGAAAAGAATTTCAAGACATTTTTTAGAACTGAAATTAAAAAAAAACCGCTCATATAAATATGAGTACGGAAACGGGGTTCACAAGTTATTACATATGAAAAATTTTACATTAATTTCTCCTTCAAGGGTAAAAGAAGCCACTGAATTTTAAATTAATGAGTAAAATTGATTTTTTTCACATTGTTTTTTTACCTAAAAAATTGAATGGAGTAGATTCCACAACAAAAAACAGAAAGAAGATAGATAGATGATTTCATACGGGTTTTTACCAGAATAATAGCATAAAATATGTGTCACAATTATATTTTTTTGTAATTTTTTAGTAAATTATTGTAAAACATGATTATTTAGTTTATGAGAAATTCTCCTTGCACGGTATATGTTTCAAGCAGAGCCGAAATTTTGAAATAAACAAAAGAGTTTATAAAAATGGAAATTCTTTTTCCAACAGCTAATATTTTCTATATGAGGGATGTCGATTTGAACGTCAGACAGTTTTAATTTATTTTATTAAATAGTTTTTCCGATTTTGTCATTTGTCTCTTTAATTATTTAACGATCCTTGTAGTTAAAATCACGCCTACGAGAAGTCGTTAATAATGAAATAATCAGTGGTTGTAAGAAATTAATTGTGAATAATAGTAATGATAAATTTGGTTATATCGAAGAAAATTCATTGAAGAATAAATAGATAATAAGTAAAATTACTGCAGTATAGTCATTTCTATGCTCGAATCCTAGTTAAATTATACATTTTTCATATGTTACAAAAATTCATCTCAATTGTCTTAAAGAGAAATAAATTGTCTTTAAAGAGAAATAAATAAAATTAATGCGTCCTTGGATAAAGTGACCTGATTTTTATTATTGAATTAATACTTAGCAAATGGAAAAACAAGTTTATTATTTCATTTACAATCTGTACTTTACGATTATTTTTTTTTAGTTGCTTGCCCGTGAGAAACCTTCCTGCAATCAGTCGACCATGTATTTTTTAACATGTAATCCTTTATAAAACGGCAGGTGTTCAGTTAAAAATAAAATAGGGTCGGTAAATGTCGAGCATAGTAAATGTGTAAACCTATAATCCATTAAACATTATTTTAATAAAAATAAAGTACAAATAGTTTTACTATTATTCATTTTATAATTTTAAAACCTCGATTATCCGACTTCATTCTATTTATCAATATTTATACAGTGTCTCAGTATACATTTCAGGACATGTTTGAAAAGTGAAAATAAAAAAAGTGTTTGTATAAATATGGGTTCAAAAATGTTTTGTTTTCCAGTTGTAGCTTGTGAAAAATTTCTTTCTGATTACTGCTCCAAGATTAAAATGAAACCATACTTAAACTCTATGAACTTATTAAATTGATGGATAAATTAAATGGTTTCATATTGTTTTAATGTAAAAAATTGATTAAGTCCTAGAACTATATTACTAGTAGTTTTTACAAAAACCTATTCTAATATACAAAAGATTGATGACACAATAGACAAGTTTGTAAGTTTGACGTAAAATAAGAACGTTATATTTCCGGGACACAAATAAAATTTCAATAATTTTTTTTTGTACAGGACTCGAAACTTTGAGTGATCTATAAATGTGGGTTTCAAAACAGTCAGCCTCCAGCTTAAAAATATTACTTATAACTGGTTACCCATACTTTGTACTGGTAAAAATGTATTTTTCCCGGTTCTTAGCATTACCAGACAAACACCACTAGGAAGTGACTTCATTTCTTAATTAAAAAAAAAATTAATTACTTTTATAGTTTTTATTCAAGTATACGGAGGCAGTCGCGTCGCACATACAGTAACAGTACTTGTGTTGGTTGAACCACGCGCCTACGCCGTAGCACCCTTTAAAGAATCAAAATTAAATAAAAACCCGAAAATGGTTTTTAGATATTTGTCTGTAGAGTATTTGCAAGCCCTAATCTAGTGAATATCTCGTTTAGTACAGTCGGAAATGGTGAAAATTTGCAGTCATTGTTAAACTTTTTTTTTATCTCTTTTCACCCCTTTCAAAGTCGAATTCCGAAAAATTTAGAAATTGGTTTTTAGATATTTATATGAAAATTACACACCCAAAGATCAAATTTACATCTTCATTTGTTAACGAGAAATTAAAAGAGTAGTAAATTTCATTGTTATTCCATTTTAGCTGTTTAAACTCGGAATTTCAAAAATCCTTTCTTAGTGTGCACTTACACCGTAAGAAGATCATGCATGCGTCGATAAATCATTCAATCGATCAGGACAACTTGTTTTATAGGTACAGGTATATACAGGTATATATATTTTATTTCTAACTAGGTCAGTTCAAAGTAATATGTACCACTGATGTCAATAAATTCGTTTAAAAATTTATACGTAAATGTACTTCCTTATTTTCCTTCTAACGTATACTGTGTATTAAGAAATAGTGCACGTTAATAATAAATAACGAGAAAAAAGTAATAAACGTTACAATGAAATAATAAAACGAATTATCATAGTATAATGAAATTTAATTTTAATATAACAAACTTCATAATCTATGTTTAATGCATCTTGTAGTTAAGAATCCATGTTTGAACTGAAAATTTTGTTGTAACACATTTTTTTTATTAAATTATATTATATTAAAAAATCATTATTTTTAGTTTTTCTAGACCATTAAATTAGACAAAACAAGATTGTTTTTTTTATTTGGCTTTAATAAAAGAGAAGCTATCCAGTTCGACCCGTATTTTTAAATATATATATATATATATATATAAAATTAAATGAATTTTGATGACTTACATTTTAAGTGAAGGGATATTGATGGTCCGACAGTAAATTTTTTTCCAGAAGACTTTCGAGGAAGATCTTTTTTTTATTTAACTGGAAAATGAAATTTTAAGTTAAATAATAGGAAAATATATAAAAATTTATTCATTTATTGCTTAGTATAATAATACTATATGAGAGATTATCTCTAAACACCGTTTCACTGTAAAAAATTTAATCTGAAAACTTTATAAATATTTTTTATTTCTCTTAACTACATACCTTATACTACTTCTCTATACAATCGCCACATGATTTAAGACATTTTTCGTAGCGTTACACCAGCTTCAATATAACCTCGTTGTATTCTTCTGCCGCCAGTCCATTAAGCCACTGATTAACAGAATTTTAATTTCATCGTCACCCGCGAATTGCTTACCGCTCAAAAAATTCTTTAAATTTCCCAAACAAATAGTAATCAGAAGGAGCTAAGTACGGACTATAAGGTGGGTGATCGTAAATTTTCCATCCAAATGTTCTCAGTAAATCACGGGTTGGACCCGCAACATGTGGACGTGCATTATCGTGGAGCAGGACGACGCCCACGTCGCCGATTTTGAATGGCGCGCCGTAACTTAGGTACAGTTTCGCAGTAGACTTTTGCATTTATAGTCGTTCCACGTGAAATAAAATCAATTAGAAGTATGCCAAACCGATTCCAAAAGATTGAGGTCATCAGTTTGCATCCAAATGTCTGTTGCTTGACCTTTGTTGGTGATTGAGGATGACGCACATTCACTTGACTGCCGTTTTCTCTCAGGGGTGTATTAAGAAATCTACGTTTCATCGCCGGTAACAATGGAATTAAGGAACTCATCACCTTTTTCTGTGTAGCAAATGAAAAATTCCAAAGCAGATCCCATTCGGATTTTTTATTAACGTTCCGTTAAGACGTGCGGGACCCAACGTGCACAAATCTTTTTGAAGCCTAAACGGTCATGAATAATGCAACCGTTAACAGTTCTTGAAACATCAGGAAAAAAAGGGCCAAGTCGGAAATCGTTGAGAGACGATCTTTTCTGATTTCATCATCTATACATTTCAATAAGTCCTCGGTGATTATCGAGGGCCTAACCAAACGTTCTTCATCGTGCAGATTAATTCTGTTACTTTTAAACCTTTCACACCATTTTCGGACGTTTCTTTTTCATTCATTACATTATCACCGTATACAGCAACTAAATACCTATGAATTTTAGCTGGTTTAAAAAACGTATGACCATGTATTTCGCAGTCGGCGGCAACATCGATTTTCTTATTCATTTTATAACGTAATAACTCACACGTAATCAGAGATACTACAACGCGACGACTTACAGACAACAATGCAGTGTGTACATTACTAGTGTGGCCATGAACGACACAGGTTCGCCAATTTTAAGGAGAGAAATTTCCCAGCGGTTTTTACTTTAGAGATATCTTTCGTACATCGTAAAGACATCCACATAGTCAAAGTATTTTTATTTTTAATGATTTAGAACTTCAAAAATTGGAAAAGATTTTTAGTAATTATTTGTGGACTTTTGCTCTAAGTGTTGTTGATATTCACTATTTGAACGGAAAACTTAAAATGTTTAGATAAAAGATATGTTCCCAAGATCAAATGTTTAATGAAATCAAGAGGATATTGAAGTTGTTCAAAAACTGCTTTTCCTCCAACACATGAAAGTCCAAGAATTTCATCAATCCTTTTTTTAGGATTGCAATGGTTACATGATTTAATAATGTTATCTATACGAATATCTTTATAATTCAGATAATCAAATTCGGCTTAATAATCAAAAGCTGATTTTGAAACCTAAATATAGTTCTCAAACGTTGAGCTCGACTTTGAGCCGAGCTTATATTTGCTCTTCAAGACTTTGAGAACGCTCTGACGTAGATACAGGTTGCCTACTATCGTAAATTCTAATATAAGTAGTAGTAAATTCCAGACGAACTTCTTCCTGTCTGTGACCACGCCGACCTAGACGTTATGAAAATATTATTGCCTTTGTTGATTATGTGTATCGCTTACCCTATGGAATTACTTGGCTCAGGATGTAAAAATCTATAGAATACTACTACTTTACTAAGACAGCGTTCAAAGAAAACTCATACTCAAGCGAGAGTATGAGTTCTCTCTCATACAAATAAAAATTGTAAATTTCATTCTGTTTTTATGAATGAAAATCGAAAAACAATATTTTGTTCCATGAAGTGAATAATTCTATAAAATAAGATAAATTCAAATAAAAATTGTGTATGTTATTGTTAAATATAACTTAATAACAAAAAATTTGATATTATTATTATTAATAATATAAATAACAATTATTATTATTATTTGTAATAATAGTAGAAATAAATCTTACTGGTTTGGCTGACCGGGTCCATGAAACAAATTTTACCCACAGTTGAGAAAAATATCAAAATGTTCTATAAAACATTTCGTGTCCGAGTCAACTTCTTTGACTGAGTGACGTTTTATCATCAAAATTATACTGAATTATAGAATAATAGCAAAAAAAAAAATTAATTTAACATTATTAGTAAAAACGTTTGGTCCTAATTTGACCACCTTACACGTTAGTTACCTCGTGTAACATTTTTAATAACGACTACAATTTACAAAGCAGATAAAGTGTCAGAAAAATAAAACTTTTTTATAAATTTAAATTTCAAAGTCAAAAAAGTGGATACTTTTTTGATAAAAATAACTTAATTATTACTTTCATCTCTCTCAATTGTCTACGATCACTATATAAAAAAATCTGATGTGGATGTCAACGACCACTATACAAAAAAATCTGATGTGGACACTACATGATTCCATTTACGCCTATAAAATTACATAAACACATTTTTATAAAATGAAAATAACAAAATTTTATTTCATTAATAAGTTCTGATGTTTTGAATTTTTTTATTGAATTATTATTTATTGTAAAACATTTTTACTATCAGAGGTTAATAATTAGTAATAAATCAATATATTTAAATTAAAATAAAAAGAAGTTAAATATTCTTATTGATAGGTTATATACAGATATTATGAAATGTGTTTTTTTTCTGTATAATGTTAGCTTTTAGAAAACTTTAGACATTATTATTACAAATGTTCTGTATCATCGTATATATTTTTTGTATTTATTTTAAATTTCTGCAAAAGCCTTACATTACTCTTTTTATCAATTGAAACGATTTCAGCGGTTTGTTTTGTTATTTTATACAGATGATTCCTATTACGGTTCCACTGTGAGCTTTTTGTATAAATTGAAAATTAAAAAAAAAAAAAAAGTGGTTGGTTTAAAATGACAGATGTAAGATTCTTTGTCATCATCGATTAGTATTACATTGTTAAAATGTTAAATAGGTAAAGTCGAAGATTTGTCGGTGTTCTCGCATGATGCGAGAAAAAACAGACCGATTGCTTTTTTTGTGGGATACATTTGTGTTATCCCAGGAAAGGTTTAGACTATAAATCGAGGCCATATCCCCCTCCGGTGTAAAGTTGTGAATTAAAAATATTCATTAAAGAAAAAAAAATGAATCCTTTTAGTTCATTATTATATTTTTATCACCTTGCCAACAGATAAAAATATACAGATAAAATTGCTGTGGAATTTTCTTCATCAAACGTGTGCGTACTTGAGTTACCGTACTCTATTATTCTGTCTTTTGAATCTAGTGTCTTTTTCAGGTTTCTATAAAACTTGAATAAATTCTTAGGTTCTTTTTTTGTACTAGAGGTTTGAGGATAATGAAATATCAATACTTCCACATTTTAAACCTTATGGATATTATACATTGAGCTTTCAAACTTTTAAAAAGTTTAAAAAACCGATTTTTCGTTAACACAGACTACATGAATGGATTGGAGGAAATATTTATAAACATTTTAAAGCCCATTTATGCTAAAAATATTCGTATAAAATTTTCCCATTAATAATTCCTTTTTCTGAAGCAAGAATAGTAAAAAAAATTCAATCCATTTTTTTTTGGGTAGGTGGGGTGAATATTAAAAAAAAAATTTGCGTAATTTGTTATCCTGATAAAAAGGGCTTCAACTTTTGTAAGAAAAATTTTTTTGATAAAATGTCCAGTAAAATTTTATTTTTAAATCATCTGAATTTTCCACGGGAAAATAATGAAATAAAAACGATCCAACATTTTTTTCAAATTTTTTCAAACATTTATTGTAATAAATCCCTCTGATGGTGACATATTCCTACCAAATTTGAAGAAATTTGGTTTTCGGTATCTGGAGTTATTAAGTTTCAAACACTTTAACATACATAGGTAAATAAAAATTAACTTATAAAAATGGTTATTTTGAATTTAGGGATAACGTTAAACAATTTTTTTTTGCTTTTCTAATATAAAAGATTTTTTTTTTTTGTGAAAAAACCTTTCTTCTAAAATGTCCCCTTAAGGCACAATTAAAAAAAAAGAAAGATTGATTTATTGATCATTTTTTTGAAATCGATCATTATACTTCGCTTTTAGTGTAGCTGTATTATATTAAAAGGGAAGGTAAAAATAATTATGTTTTTTTATAAACAATTCCAAAAGAATATAAAATTTGATCGTTTTTATTTCATTATTTTCCCGTGCGAAATTCAGATGATTTATAAATTAATAAAAAAAATAATATCAATACGCGATCTTCGTGGTGGAAAAATAGAGTCTCGGTCTTTCATTTGGAGTCCCGGGTTCGAATTCCAGTCAGGTAATGTATTTTTCATACGCTACAAAATTCCCATTTTCATATTTCAACGTACACGCTTCTCTTTCTGCGGTAAATTAATTTATAAAGCAAAAAAAAGAACAGTTTTAGTTGCAGTTTTTTTTTTAAACATAAATAAATAAAAAAAAAAAAAGAATTTTTCTGTTGACCGGGACTGTGTTGAAGTAGCTGCCTGTATTGCATTGGATGTGTGTAAATTGTATCTAGGCTAAATACTTCCCCAACTCTACACACCGGTTGGTGGAGCGATGGAAGTTGACTGTAGTTAGACGCAGAACATGTTATGTCGTAAGCATCCGTTGTGTCCGTACTGTTGGGAATAATCCGGCAGTTAGCTGCGTGCTCTCGTCGTTGACGGTTTTATGAATTTAGTGTGTTCTTTCAGCAGTTTTAATAAAAAAAAGTTACTAAACTAGTTTTATACATTCCCTTTTATTAGTGTTGTGTTTATTAATTTAAAACAATGTGTATTTAAAAAATCAAATTATTTCAATAATTTGTGTGATTTTATTATTTTTTTTTTTTTTAAACCAAACGTTTTACTTATGTTATTTAAGAAAAACTATAAAAGGTGCGTATATAAAACATATTAATTAATCGATAACAAGAAATAATTTTTTATTAGAGCCAATTATTTATCAATATAACATATTTATGACTAATATTTTAAGTTACTGTGATGTATACTCGAAGGCGCTGTAAAAATTTAATGAAAAATATCTCAGGCTTATTATAAAACCGGAGTTTTGAGGTTAGTCTTTAATTTTTATTATTATTATCATCATCTAATTTGTACTTTTAAAACTAATTCTTTATTATAGAGAATTTATTCACATTCTTGGATAATTTTAAACATCTTTATCAGGCACAAACCTTTTGAATTTTAATTATGGAATAGAAATATCTTTTTTTTTGGATCTTATTTATTTCCTATCAATAAAATTTAATCCATATTTTTTATATTAAATTCCATTTATAGCCTAACTGCTTATACTATTCATAGTTCTAATCCGAAAACAAAACAAATACATTTTTTATCCTGAATCGGTTTATAATAATGTATGAATCACGTTAGGATTTTGTTTTATCCACGGATAAAACAAAAAAGTAATTTCCCCTACATTTATCTGGATGGATCAAGAGAAACCACGATCTTAATCAGAGCATTATAACAATACACAATTATAAAATACAAAAGTTGATTTAATTAAAGTCTACATTATATTTTATTTAAAATATGAATACCGTATGATGATACTAAATTAAAAAACTAAAAATAAAATACAAAGCCTTAATAAAAATTATTTGAGCAAATATTTATGTTTACGTTAAATTTGATTTAAAATACTTAAAGATTGTTTTAAATGTTTTACTTACTGTTATCTAAAAATTCATAGACAGAATATTTCTATAAAAGAAAAACTTTTTAATTATATTTTAAATAAATTTATGTGAAGATTAAAAAAAAAGTGATTCAGTAATTTATTAAAAATGGTAATGGAAACAAAATAAGCCCTTTTCTTGTTACCTGGAATATAGTGTTGAGTTACACGAAAACAATACATTGGTAGTTTAATACATGATGATATTGTTATTCATTTAAGAAGGACTATTCTTTATTGCACATATAGCCAAACAATGGTTGCCTATTTTTGTATCTTAAAAAATCGATCTGATTTTATTTTGCGGAAGGTCCTAGAGATTATATTGTATTTCAGATGAGAATATACATTAGCATAAAAAATATTTAATAACGCTTGAATCTACAATTAAAGAAATCGTAAAAAATCTGATGTGGACACCACATGACTTCCTTGTACGCCCATTAAATTATATACACACATTTTTTTAAAATGAAAAGTGCATAAAAGTTTATTCATTAATAACTTCTGATATTTTTTCATATTTATTTTTGTTAGTATTGAATTATTATTTATTGTAAAAGTTTTTTACAATCAGAGGTTAATAATTATTAATAAATCAATATATTTAAATTAAAAAAAAAGTTAAAAAAGGAGATGAAGTCTGGTTCGAATCGATGTGCCTTTCCCTTGTAAGATCCAAAAATTTCATTAATTAACATTTTATTTGTTTGTAATTCTGGAGCCAATGAAAAAAATTACCACTTATGATATATCGTTGAAAAGCTTTCAGTAAGGGCTAATTACTGCAGTTAAGAAATATTCCAAAATCTTAATTTTTTGCATTTTGGACTTTTTTGGACACTTTTGGTTCAGTCGATTGTAATCAGAAGAGAAGGTGCACAACTAGATGTTACAACAGTCCTAAATCAAAAATGTCAGCATTCTACCGCTTATCGTTTTTGAGTTATGGGATACAAACGTACGTACAGACGTCAAGCCGAAACTAGTCAGAATGGATTCAGGGATGTTCAAAATGGATATTTCCGTTGAAACATGACAAGATAAATTTTTCGACATCACAATTCTTCCATTATTTCGTACAAGGAAGTAAAAGTTATTACATTAGCCAGTTCTGAGTTCGAATCCCAATCAGATTTGGACATTTTTCATTAGTTACAGATTTTGCATTATATACAGTACTCGTGCTTATATTACGAATACAACCTTTTCCATCTATTTAATCAGCATCTTGTACAAATTAATTTTGATTTTGTATTTTCTTAACAACTTTCTAGTTGCACATTATCCCTGGTTTATATTTTAAGCGGAGAAACAGTACTTAAATTAGAAGTCAGATCACCTGATCTAACGCTATCTCGTTTTTGTTTAGCCTCCACCGTAAGGTATTACTTCGGAGGATAAATGAGGATGATATATGTAAGAATGTGAAGGAAGTAGTCTTGTACACTCTCAGGTCAACCACTTCTGAGAAGTATGGTTAATTGAAACCCAACCACCAAAGAACACCGGTGTACACGATCTAGTGTTCAAATCCATATACTACCTTTATTATTATTTGAACCTTAGAACACTGCAATGTCGTTAATATATGAACAAAAGGTTCACCGGAAAAGAAGTAGTAACAAGAATTTTTAACGTATTTGAAAAAGCCTGATATTCATGAAGGTATTTTAAGTAGCTTTTAATACTGTATATGTACATAGAGTTAAGGAAAACATTTTGAACAATTATTGTAGTACATTTTTATTTATTTTTAATAATTTATTTTATTTTTAGATATTTTCCAGTACTTAAATGATAGTTATTTCTATTTAAAATTTTTATGAAGTATTTTTTTGCCACGTTGTCCCATTTTGTTTTTAATAAAAGTCAAATATCTTAAGATTTCCTTCGTCTTCTGTTGATGTTACGTCCATAGATTTTCTCTGATTTAAATTTTTTATAACTTTTGCTTAATGAAAATTCAACTAAGTTATTAAACATCAAACTTAAAAAATATTTTTTTGTAAATCTTTTATGTTTTACAATAATTTTCTCTCAAATCACTAGATATACAGTTCTGTAACCAGTTTTTTTTTATTGATTCAGATTACAAACCATACATTTTTTTTGAAGTTTTAATGGCTTTATTTTACCCGTGGAGCAAAAATCAGGGTGAAATTTTTCACTAACTATAACTTAAAACGAATTGTATTCAGACCCACGTTTCTATAAACACTTTTCTTTATTTTCATTTCTAGAATATGTCATGAAATTATTTTTGTTTCGTCGTAAGATACCTTGTATTTATATCTAAATTATTATTACGTTTCTTTTTGTTTTTATTACATTTCATACAAAGCTGAAGTAAAGATTTATTTAAATCTGTCCCTATTCAGAGTAGAAGCATTAGATTCAAAATATGAATACAGGGGCAAACTTTTCATGGCGATCAGACCAGGAGTAAAAGGTCCCTAAGCACGCTTCAATTAATATACTAACAGTCGAGAGCCTCACTACCATTCCGATATGTGTTTATAAACAAAATGAAATTTATAAACCGTGCTTTTTTCCGTTATTTTGGCTGTAGGTCGTTAAATATTCATTTTACAGAAAATATTACTCGTAAGAAATCTAGAACGGAAAATTCTACAAAAAAAGATTTTATGGACACATTCCAATCGGATCAAAAATAAACGAGGTTGCGCAGTAAACAGTAGCACTTTATATACTGCCTGTGGGAAGAAATATAAGGCAGGAGTTGCGGCGACACCGTTTTAACACGCACGCGCGATAAACAAATATCTATAATTTTATATCTACGATAGATAATGCAAAAAATCAAAATATCGATCATAAAAGATACCTACTAAAAAAATAAGGTACTTACGTATTAACGCCACCGCAGCTACAGCTTTATTTAAAAACAAAGTAGTCAATTTCGGTGGAAAATGGGCCGATGTAGAGTTTAATATAATTTCAAAACAGTCTCTTTATTAATTTTAATAAATGGTTATTTATATTTATTTATTTTATTATATAATTTAACCAAACTTAACCTACGCTCGCTTCGCTCGCTAACCTTGACTAATTAACAGGAGTATTTTGATTATTTAAATAATAAATAATTGCAATAATTACTGAATTTATTAAATAAATACTCAAAAAATTACGGTGTTAAGGTTAGCGAGCGTAGGTTAAGTTTGGTTTATAAATGTATATAAATAACCATTTATTAAAATTAATAAAGAGACTGTTCATTTTCTACCGATAATCCGATTGACTACTTTGTTTTTAAATAAAGCTGTAGCTGCGGTGGCGTTGATACGTAAGTACCAAAAATAACGTTTGTTAAATTTAAAAGCATTTGCTACATTTAGGAATAACACATTATAGTATTATGTTGTCAGGTCGAAGTATTTTCATATTTGTTTATCAAAGGCCTGCAAATAAAAACGAAATTAAAAACATCTTCGCAAATATATTGTTAAGATGAATATTTATGAATGCAATAGTTATGAATGCAAAAAAAATCAGTAATTTTAAAATCATTCTATTTCAAGAAACGTATTTTGGACCTTTCACTAAGTACAAAATACCTATCATAACCTACTAAAATTTTACGAAATTATATATGTTCCGGAAAAGTATTTACTTTTAGATGGTGATTTCAGTTTTACACAAATTTTAATTTTTGACCGAGTTTTGTGAGCGAAATATTTGTAAAATGCGTCAGTGCGCACCAAACATGGAAAAGAGCAGTATAAATAAATGTTTGTAAAAAGTTAACAAAAACAGATTTTTATGATAAACTTGGTAAAGTTATCTAGAAGTACGTATTGAGTGTTAACCTTCGATTTAATTAATTTAAAAAATTTTTCAAAAAATTTAATTAAGATAAAAACAAGTTTTATTTTCTGATGTATTCTCTGAACTGAGTATTCTCAGATTTATTTATGAACTTATGAAAATGTTACTAGACGTTTTTTGTGTAAAACTTTTCGTTCTACAACCTTTGTTTGTAATATTTTTCGATAAATTCAGTATTTCACTAGTTACAACCGAAAAACGGGACTACAACTCGTTTACATCGATCGATTGGGCCATTTTACTAGATCCACCCGGATAATATTTTTTAGTAAGGCTGTCGACTTTCAGTATGTTAATTGAGGCACGTTTAGGGACCTTTTCCACCTGGTCTGATCGACAGGAAAATTTTGTTCCTATATCCATGTTTTGCTTCTAATGCCCTACTCTAATTGTAATGTCTATCGATTTTTACGATTTTTCTTTCTTTGTTTTTTGCTTCTATCGGTTTAAGCAAGAAAAACAAAATTTGGCCTTTAATGAATCTTATGTCCTAAACTTATTTTATACAGACTTAGCTGTTTAAACAATGAAAGATTTTAATACTTCAGTTTTATGCTCGTTTGAAGGGAATCTTAAAAAATAAATACCCAAGTAGATAATACGTAGGTTAAAAATCAAATTTACTGATTCCTGTGGCGGAGTGGTTGCGCCTTGACATTTCACCAGAGGTCCGGGTTTGAATCCCAAATTATTATTCATAAGCTAAAAAGGTTTCCATTCCATATTCTCAAATAGAAGCTTCAAGCACTTACGGGTGAATTATTCATCAAGAAAAAAAAATCTTTTCGATTTTCATATTTTTTTTTATTGTTATTATTGAATTATTATTTATTATAAAAAATTTGTTACAATCAGAGGTTAATAATTATTAATAAATCAATATATTTAAATTAAAAAAAAAGTTAAAAAAAGGAGATGAAGTCTGATTCAAACCGATGTGCCTTCTCCTTGTAAGATCCAAATATTTTATTAATTAAAATCTCATTTAGCTATACCTCTGGAACTAATGTAAATAAGTATCACTTATCGTCGAAAAGCTCACAATGAGGGCTTATGAAAAAGTTCAAAATCCAAAGTTTTTTGGATTTTGGGCTTTTTTGGACACTTTTTCTTTAGTCAATTGCAATCAAAAGGGAGGTGCACGGTGCACAACCAGATGTTACAGCAGTCCTAAACCCAAAATTTCAACATTCTACGGCTAATCGTTTTTGAGTTATGCGAGATACGTATGTACGTAAAGACGTCACGCCGAAACCAGTCAAAATGGATTCAGGGATGGTCAAAATAGATATTTCCATTGAAATCTGAAAACCGAAATTTTTCGCGATTACAATACTTTACTTCCTACAAGGAAGTAAAAACATATGAATGTACTACGTTTTCACATTGCTTTTGGCCTTATATATGACCAAACCGATTTTCTTTAAATTTGGCTCAAATATTTCTGGGTCATTAATCGTAGTAAATTTGTTTTAATTTTTTTTTCGAAGAAAGGTACAGTACTTTGGTCAAACGCTGCGATAAGTGGGAGTGAAATTTAACTTTCTTTACGTTTTGGGGTATGAGAAGTACGAAAATGCCACTCACTTAAAATATAATTTCCATATATATATATATATATATACAGGGCTGTGTATAAAATTTGTGGGTCAAAAATTTCCAAAACTTCTGCATCAATTTCATTGAAATTTATATATATTGTATACTGTAGCAGTGTATATTTTCATACACGTCATGCATATGAAAATTTGATGAAGATTGGTTGAGTAGTTCTTCAGTTAAGGTTGTCAAAAAAACCTGAAATTAAAGGTAGACTTTGTATTGATATATTTACTTCCTTGTGCGAAGTAAAGGAAGTATTGTAATCGCGAAAAATTTTCGGTTTTCAGATTTCAACGGAAATATCCATTTTGACTATCCCTGAATCCACTTTGACTAGTTTCGGCGTGACGTCTGTACGTATAAATGTATGTATCTCGCATAACTCAAAAAATATTGCCATGAGATACTGAAATTTTGGATTAGGACTGTTGTAACATCTAGTTGTGCACCTTCCCTTTTGATTGCAATCGACTGGACCAAAATTTACGAAAAAAGCCCAAAATCCAAATAATTTGGATTTTGAACTTTTTCGTAACTGCAGTATTATTTGGATTTTGAACTTTTTCGTAACTGCAGTACTAACTCATTGAGAGATTTTCAACGATATACCAACCATAAGTGGTACTTATTTTCATTTATTCCAGGGTTATAGCAAAATAAAAATGTTAATTAATGAAATATTTAAATCTTACAAGGGGAAGGCATATTTGTTTGAATCGGACTTCATCTCCTTTTTCTATTTCTTTTAACTTTTTTTTTTTTTTATTTAAATATATTAGTTAATTAATTAACCTCTGATTGTAAAAAAAAAATAAAATAAAATATCAGATTAATGAAATAAAATTTTATGTATTATTAAATTTTAAAAATCTGTATATATCTCTATTAATTTAATAGGCGTACAAGGAAGTCATGTAGTGTCCACATCAGACTTTGTTGAATTATTGACCTCGGACGTAAAAGCAGTAAAGTTTTTGAAAATTCTATTTTTTTATTTTAGACTTAATTGAAATTAAGTCTTAATTGAAATTGCGTAGAAATTCTTCCTACGCAAGAACTATCGCATGAAAATAAACAAGAAGAAAACAAAAGTAATGAAATGTAGTAGAAATAACAAATATGGACCACTGAATGTGAAAATAGGAGGAGAAAAGATTATGGAGGTAGAAGAATTTTGTTATTTGGGAAGTAAAATTACTAAAGATGGACGAAGCAGGAGCGATATAAAATGCCGAATAGCACAAGCGAAATGAGCCTTCAGTAAGAAATATAATTTGTTTACATCAAAAATTAATTTAAACGTCAGGAAAAGATTTTTGAAAGTGTATGTTTGGAGTGGCGCTTTATATGGAAGTGAAACTTGGACAATCGGAGTATCTGAGAAGAAAAGATTAGAAGCTTTTGAAATGCGGTGCTATAGGAGAATGTTAAAAATCAGATAGGTGGATAAAGTGACAAATGAAGAGGTATTGCGGCAAATAGATGAAGAAAGTAGCATTTGGAAAAATATAGTTAAAAGAAGAGACAGACTTATAGGCCACATCCTGGAATAGTCGCTTTAATATTGGAAGGACAGGTAGAAGGGAAAAATTGTGTTGGCAGGCCACGTTTGGAATATGTAAAACAAATTGTTAGGGATGTAGGATGTAGAGGGTATACTGAAATGAAACGACTAGCACTAGATAGGGAATCTTGGAGAGCTGCATCAAACCAGTCAAATGACTGAAGATAAAAAAAAAAGACTTAATTGAAGGCGATGTTAGTTTAGAGAACATTCTACTAAAGCAAACTTGTTAAGCTACATAAGGATATTTTTAGAAAATCTTTCTAATTCTTTTTTTTTGTGCATCACATCTTTATAAATAAATTGTTCATTGATTTTCCCCACAGTATAAGAAACCAAATAGAATAAAAAATTCGAAATTTGGGAGTTTTGATGTTTTTATCTTATTTTGATAATCATCATAATCAATATAAAAGCACCCTTGAAATTTGGGCTATTACATCTTAACAAATTCTGTAAAACCTTTTAGTTTTCTCGATGTCAACGTTTGTAAAACTGATTTTGGTGAATTTTAGCTTTATTAAAATGTTTAGTTTTAATACAGCAAAATTATGCAAAGACTTAATGATTTTTTAAATCTATTTAATTTTACAATTTCATACAATTTTATTTTTTACAACTTTGTTTTATTTTTTTCTACTATTTGTTTTTAGAATTTATAAAATTTTATATTTTACAGTTTTTAAAAATTTTCTACGATTTTAAAGCACTGCCTCTACAAATTTGTAAAAAAAAAATATGACCATTGATCGGCATAGCCGGGAAAGTTATACAATACTTTGCCAGTTTTTTTAAAAATCAGAAAGCCTACTAAAAAAGGTAAATCAATTTCTATTAATTTTTAACATTTATTTAATATTCAATAACCGCATGACCCCAAAACCACGCTGCTTTTAACTCATATACTTATAAGAATCCGTAGTCTAGTTAGCCTTTTTTAGATTCCGTTTATAAATTTCTTAAAATTCCAATTATATTATTTATTTATTTGTTCACTCTGGAACAAATAAACGATAAATTTACTTATTATTTTTTTAAAAACTTGCATTTAAGTAACTGAAAGTTATAGTAAATTATATTGAGCTTAAATTTAATCTTACCTCCAGTGATAAAACTGAAAATCATCTTTACGTTCACAAACATAATTATTTTTTATTATTTAACTAATTACATTATTCCAATAAAGCTTACAGGTGTCCACTCAAAACGTACTTTTCTAACTTGTTAAAGTTATCATATATTTTTTTATAGTAAATAAAAACAAAAATAAATTAAAATTAAGTAAATGAAACAATAAAAAAAGCAGGTTTACAAATATCTTTTGAAAAAAATCACAATGTACGAAGAAATGTGTGAAGAATGCTTTAATTAACGTTTTACATCCTTGTATGAAGTAAAGAAAGCATTGTGATCGCGAAAAATGTCGGTTTTCAGATTTCAACGGAAATAACCATTTTGACCATCCTTAAATCCATTTTGAATAGTTTCGGCGTGACGTCGTACGTATGTACGTATCTCGTATAACTCAAAAACGATTAGCCGTAGGATGTTGACATTTTGGATTTAGGACAGTTGTAACATCTAGTTGTGCACTATCATGTGGTATTTGTATTCATTGGTTTAAGAGTTATACCCAAATAAAATTTTTATTAATGAAATACTTGGAGATTACAGAGGGATGGCACATCAGTTCGAATTACACTTCATCTCTTTTTTTTTAATTTAACTTTATTGATTTATTAATAATTATTAAACTCTGATTGTAAAAAGATTACATAAATAATAATTCAATAATTACAATAAAATAAAAAATGAAAAAATATCAGAAGTTAGTAATGAGATAAAATTTTATGTACTTTTCAAAAAAAAAAAAAAACTATATATGTACGCGTAATTTAATAGGCGTACAAGAAATTCATGTGGTTCTCACATCAGATTTTTTTTGGGCCAAACGTTTTCCAGAAAAAATTGTTAATTTAAGCTGTTTTTTTAGAATTTAATTATTTTAGTCGACTTTTTGGCAAAGGCTGTTTATGACAATTCCTTTCTCATATATTGAGTTTTTGTAATATATGTTTATGGAATTATTTTTCAAAGATTATTTTTTGTGTTTTGCAACTATTTCAACGAATGAACATTTACAGCAATAATAATGATAATAACTGTAGAAAATCAATCTGTTGGTACGGGTGACGATCTCAGTCACGGAGTTTTGTAATATTTTATAATTTGACGAAGATAGTGAAAAGAAAGAAAGAATAAAAGAGAAGATGAAATGTTTGAACGGAAACTATGTTTTTACTATTATTATTATTACTGTTACTACTTTAAGTGTTGTAATCAATTAGGGTGTCCGTTAGTTTTGGAAGATATATTATTACTCTTGTGTTGTGATTCGACTATTATATTTTTATAGATAATTCATTGAGTCTTGAGTTGAGCGCACATCTGTCTTTATTTATCTCTTGCTGTACTTCTATTTCGTACTTTAAAAAAGGAGAAAAAAAACAGTGTACAGTGACTTGTTTTATTTTTAAACATTCGATTGTTTTTTGTTTTTTTTTTATGTAATAATGGTTCGGCGTTTTGGATATTTATTATTTGAATTAAATAATAATATTATTTTGTTGTAACTGTGTAAGTTTCACAGCTATTTATAATTGTCGGCTTATACAAACTTTTTATATACAGAATGAGTCACAAAAAATGTAACAAACTATCATGACATATTATACTATAAAAAAAAGAAGTAAGTTCATATAAACAAAGGTTTGGAAATTCTTCGTTAGCGAATGTCGGCTGGCGAAAGATTTCACCCTGATTTCTGCGTCTTCAGTAAAATTAAGCCAGATTATAATTCTTAGAACCGAAATTAAGGAGAAAATTTAGTAGTTTTATACGAACTTACCTAAAAAAATAGGAAAAAATAAGTCTCAGATTTGTACTTTCAGTAGTTTTTGAGAGATCTGGTATAAAGTATAAAAAATTAAGGATTGAAAAAACATTATTTTATGTTTAGCGTTAAATAAATTTTGTTAAATTGTTGATAAACCCAATAAAATTTTTGGAGAATTTGATTTTGAGTTAAAATGGTATGAATAAAATTCACAAAAACCAAATACAAACGTAAACATTTTGAAGTTTATTAAAAACAAAACATATCAAAACTTGGTAGATTTCAACTCTATATTAACGGAAACAATATTTCATAACAAAAAAATTAAATAATTTAGAAAAATAAAAAGTACAAACAATAAAACAAACTTACAGTTATTAAACGTTTGAAAATGTCCTCCACCTCAATGGATACACTCTACCCGACGAACAATTATTATGGTGGTTTTCTATATTTCAAATTATATCCGTTGTAATAATAATTATTATTATTGTTTTTAATAATTTCTATATTTATTTAAAAAAATTCAATTCAAAACTTTTTTTGTAGAAAGATTTGATTTTTTAAAATATTTTAGTTTTGATTTCTTATTTATTAAAAAAAAAATATTTTTCGTACTGAATTGCATAGTTTCTAAAAAAAATAAATTATTTTTTTTTTCAAATTTAGAGACGTATATTTTGTGAAATCTATGTAATTGAATTATATTAAGTTAAATTCATTTTGATGTTATTGATAAATTACTGTATTTTTAGATTTCGTTACATTGGACATTTTTTCATTATTATCTTTAATAATAAACGTAAAAATAAATTCGAGAAAAAAAATTGATTGATAGATGATTAATTTTACTTAAAAAATTGATTGGTAGAAAAATATACTAAGAGAGAGATTAATTTTTCGTATTGTTAGATTTTTATTTATTACTATTGTGGGTAGAAATTTAATATTTAACTTATAGGCGGGATAATTGAGAGGAGAACCTAATTTTATTAAATTACATTCGTAATATTATTCATTGTTTACATATTGCCAACCTACGGAAAATAAACAGTAATAAACTAAATAACGTGATGAAGTCTGTGAAGGCAGAAAATTAAACCTAATTCGAAACAACTGCAGCGCACATCTTCCTCGGTATATAACATCGAACAGTATTATTATTATTATTATAATACAATGTACTGTTGCGCTTACTGTATAAATTATTAAAAACAATTACGCATTACTTTCTAGGAAAAACAAATCAGTTAACTTTAGCACTCTCTTTCGCCCACACCCTTACAACCTCAAATAATAACATATGAAATATCTCAATTGGAAAGTGTTAATTCATTATAAAAAAGACTGTCGTATAATTTTTTGTACGTTTCTTATTATGGTAATTTAACTTAAAAAAAGCAGCCGTATTCGATGTTTCTGAAATTTATTTACATTTCAATAGAGTTTAAAAGTACACTTTACAAACGATAAATTTTAAAATAATTATTTGTTCTATATTAACAGATGCCTGGAAAATGATATTTATAGAAATAGTTAGGTTTTATAATACAGTCGATATTTGTTTTACCATATAAACAACAAGCGTTCACAAATATACTGAGTCCCATGTCTGAATGAAAAAAAAATGTAATACATATTCTTTTGGTGTATTGCTTTATTTACAATTGGTTTCCTGAACAATGAATTATAAGTAAAGTGTTCATTTTGTAATAATGACGTGATATCCATCAGTGATATTTTCCAAGACCTTTATATTATAAAGGTTTAAACACAGTATAGTGCAATAAAAATTATAACGAATAAAAATATAATTGAGCGTAACAAAGTACACACAATTTTAAAATTAATTGTTAAGATAAATAAAAAGTTAACATAACTTGACATAGGTATTAAAAACAATAAAATTAAATGGTTAACAAAATAGAACAAGCAATTGAGTATAAAAAAAGTCACTAGTCATTCACAAGTATGAAAAACAAGTATGACAAATTAACACCGGTCAGTTATAGAAAACGAATACAAAACCACGAAACTTAAACAATTCATTAACAACAAAACAAAATAATTCATATGACTAAATTAAAATAATTCATAAATATTATCAGCAAAATTCAGTTACAAAAGGATGTTATTCAACGCACAACAGCCTCTAGATCCAATACATGTAGCCTCTTTAGTCGTCTCACATCTTCACTATTATCCAAAAGGTTAACAGCCAAGTAGTTTTCGTACACGTTAAACGTAAGTATATACTTGAACTTAGCCGGTGGATTTCCTCACGAATAGATGACATCCCTAGGTAATCGGGGATTCCTTGTTCTTCGCAAACGTGGCGCTTCCAAAATGTTCCTCAGCACTTTGTTCTGGAACCTTTACTTTTTGAGGTATGAAGATTACGAATATACTGTTCACGTATAAAGTTTTTCGCTCAAAAATCTCCAAAACTACTTCATAAATTTCATTGAAATTTAGATGTGCTGTATTAGTGTAATTGAAGTGTGGTATGTGAGAATTTGATGAAGGTTGGTTGAGTTATTCTTCTGGTACGCTCAATTTAAGGTCAAAAACAGAAAAAATAACCTCAGTTTGAGGTTATGTTGACTTCGTATCTGTGTATTTTCACTTCCTTGTACGAAGTAAAGGAAGTATTGTGATCACGAAAAATTTCGATTTTCAGATTTCAACGGAAATATTCATTTTGACCATTCCTGAATCCATTTTGACTAGTTTCGGCGTGACGTCTGTACGTACGTACATCCCCATACGTACGTTCCTTTTTGATAGCAATCGACTGAACCAAAAAAGCTTAAAATCCAAAACAATTTGGATTTTGGACTTTTTCTTAACTACCGTTATAAGCCCTCACTGAGAGTTTTTAAACGATAAATCATGGTACTTATTTTCATTGGTTATAGACGAATGAAATTTTAATTAATGAAATATTTGGATCTTGAAAGGGGAAGGCACATGGGTTCGAATCAGACTTCATCTCTCTTTTTTTTTTTTAACTTTTTTTTGTTAATTTAAATATATTGATTTATTAATAATTATTAACCTCTAATTGTAAAAACGTTTTATGATAAATAATAATTCAATAATAACAATAAAAAAAATATCAGAAGTTGTTAATGAAGTAAAATATTATGTACATTCCATTAAAAAAAAAAATTGTATATGTACAAGAAGTTATGTGGAGTCCACATCAGATTTTTCATACATCTTTATGTAGTGAGTCATAGTGGTGTTTAAAACTTGAGGCTTGCGTGTAGGGTGTACTCGTTATTTTTAATTTTTTAATTAAATTATTGATATAATAAATTAATTTTCTTATAAATAGAAAATATATTTTTATATTAAATTAAAAAAATAAAATATACTTTATTAATTCTCTCAATTTATGTTTTGGATATTTCTTGCATAAAAAGTTATACAAAATAAATATAAACAAAAAAATATACAAAATAAGTAAAAAAAAAAGTTGGTCTTTTGCGCAGAACTGCACAAGATTTTTTTTAGTATGTTTTAACAAAAAATTTACGATTTGATTTCTATTTAAAAAAATAAAACGATGGTATAATAACATTTTTGAAGAAAAATTTAGGGTTTTATATTCTCTTTGATATATATATATATATATTATATATATATATATATATATATATATATATATATATATTATCGTAAAAAGCATATAACTGGAATCCAACTTCAATTTTGAATATATAATAAAAAAACTCACTGTTACAGGTTTAGCGTATATGAACTTTGTTAAATTATCAATAAAAAAAGTAGAACTTCACAATAACATTTCTAAATAACTGTATTTAAAAAAAAATTATTTTTCTCTTCTTTTAATTTTAATTTTTTTTTTTAATCCTGTTAATATGTAAAATATTCTATTTTTTGTACGAAATTTAAATTTATTGTTTTCTTAAAAAAAAAAAAGATTGGGCTGTTAGCACAACATTTATTTTTGTGTAAAAAGGTAAACTTAGGACCACGCAAACATCACTTCTTTCTAGCTTCGTTTACCTTCTTTCTTGTGTCTTTCATTTTTTCACTTCTTTTTGCTCATCCGCCCATTTTCTTTCTGTCTTTATTTCTGCTACATAAACTTTTATATTAAAAATTATTCTTCACAAGAGTCCTGTGCCCGCAGTGTAGGGTACAGGACGATTAAGAGTCATGTGTTGAATGAGTGCGCCAAATAAGATCTGGAGCGCACTGCAGCAATTTGTCGACTGGATACTGTCGGAGCAACGCTTGACTTCAGTCAAAACTGGAAGGACTGGGCTAAATGGTCAGTGGTTGCAGAATTTCTGCACTACTTGGCTAGGGAATGGATTGCGGAGAGAATCTAGGGTGTTCCTGCGTACCTTATTTCTTGTTAGTGTTGTTTTTGTTTTGTTAGTGTTATATTGTTTTGGTTGTTTTGTTATTAGTTTTATTTTTGTGTTTTTATTTTAGTATTTTTCCGCGTTTTTGTCGCATGTGAACTCACTTTACCTTTCGGGTAGCTACGTGTTTCAGTTCCTACGACGACTATATTTTTCAGTTTTGCTTAAGACTAGAGATGTGTTTTATTATTTTTAGTAATAGTTACACCGATGGGAATGTCGCTTGTGGCATTCGCATTGTTGGCATTCTGGGCCAAGGCGACTGAGAGATGTCATATGCCAAGGTTTAAAAGATGACATCCGGTAAAGCCCATCAGGGTTAAGTACGGAGGGGGTGGTTGAAGGATGTCTTCTTCTAGGGGATCAGGAGTCCTTTTCTTTCAAGGCTATCCTTTGGAGGTCGTCTTTCATCTATTTCAGGTAATTTGATTTATTTTTCATATTCCACAGTTTGTCAAAGTCTTGTTTATTTAATCTTTTTGAGTCTATCTAATCATTGCTTAAAGAATTTACTTTTCTTTTCCTTATCTTTATTTTGGTAGATTGCCTTGTTAGATTTCAGTCTGTATCCTTCCTCTGTTACCTTTGGACCATACATTTTCCTTAGTGACCTTCATTCGTTCTTGAGCAATTTTTCAAGGTTGATTGGCTGTAATGTTTGAGTACCATACAACATTACTGTTTTACTACAGTAATTTGAAGCCTACCGATGAAAGATGAAATTTGTAGATCAATTTTGTTTGCATGTTTACGTAATCCTTGATTTATTTTTTTTGGATTCTCTAATATCGTTTACCAAAGTTACCAGATTTTCACCAAATGCTAAAACTTTTACACTTAAAGATTTAGATTTTTTTCCCATTTTTGTATTTTTGTTTATTTTACATATTTGGATTTTTCTTTTCCATTCTCGAGTTACTTTTTTCGAGTGCAGTTGAACAATTTTGGTGAGAAACCATCGCCTTGTCTCACTTCAGTTTTTATTATAATTGAATTTTTTTTTTAACTGTTTCAAATTAAATTTGTCACATTTAATGGGCCATTATAGTTTTCATAGTACGTGGCTTTACTGGAAAAGTTATGAAACTCTTTGCAGTTTTTCAATTTTAACTTTTTGAAGGCGGCGCCAAATATTTACACATAAAATAAATACATAAGAAATGACTCGGACAAAATAGATTTTTCAAAGAATTACCTAAACTAAAAAAAAAAAAAAATTATCATAAATTAATGTAAGAAATTACATGATATTAGCATGATGACTACAACCTTATTCTCAATATTAACAATAGGTCTACTGTAGTAATTCAGTAGACAGGTTATATAGAATGTTCGTTTTCATCTAACCTTTTAACACGCACATAAGTATTCCCAGAGGGCAATGCGCGTGCAGTACCCGTTTTAACCTGTTATATAGAGACCTATAAAATTTCTGTTATTATCATTTTATAATAACTCATTTAATTATAATAATATTAATTATAATTATTCATTTACCAGATAAGTATTTCTTCAGTTAACGTTACTCTAATTGGTGAATTTCCTAATAAAACGAGATATGATTCCCTTTAAAAAAAAAAGTAATGAATAACATTATAAAATATCATCATCATATCTGTCCTTAGGCAGGCCTTTGCTTCATATCCGTCTCCATCTTTCTCTGCATCTAGATACAATTATAAAACTACTCCCTTTTAGATTATCTATAATTGTTACTGTTCTCTGGCTCCTCCTTTTTTCACCTTCTACTAATCTTTTTAATTCTAATTCTGATATAGTTCTTTTATGATATATGCCTGCCAATTAGCTTTCTCATTCTGAATTGTTTCGATTAATCTTCTATTATCGTTCGTTCCTCTCATTAATACGTATTTTGGATTCAGATTGAAAATATTATTTCTGTCAACGAATACACACACACACACACACACACACACACACACACACACACACACACATATATATATATATATATATATATATATATTGGGAAGAAGAGATTCGAAAAATGGAGCTATATAAACCACCTGAGATTCGAAGATGATGTAGTTCCCTTCTCACAAGAACCAGAAGAACTACAATGATACACATAAGAACTGCAGGTGGCTGGTGAACCCTATGGTCTAAGGATGAACCTTAAAAAGATCCAGGTCATGTTTAAGAAGTTTTCTCAGAAAAGAAATATTTTTGTCTCTGAAGAAAAACTCGATCAACAAGCAGTTCATTACGCATAACTTGGCCATCGGGTGTCGACTGAAAGAAATGCAATCAAAGAAGTTGAAATACAAGTTAAATTTGGATGGCAGGCCCTTAACAACGATAGCAGCAAGACTTAACAACGTTTTCAAAACAAATTCCCCGTTTGCCTTAAAACGAAAGTTTTCTGCCAGTCCGTTACCTATGGGAGAGAAATCTGGAAATTTGGACATTAATCTTTACAGAAGCCAAAAGTAGCACAAAGAAATATGGAACGATGTATGCTTGGAATTACCAGACGGGATAGGAAGATCCCGTCTGGGATCTCGTTAACTTTATGATAGTTAAAGAATTAAAATGGTGTGGGCAGGCCATGTTGCAAGAAGAACTGATGGCAGAATTGTCTAAATTAGCACTCGAAGTACATTATTATGAAGTACATTGGCTCGAACTAGCAGAAGATCGCACAAAAACGTATTAGTTGAAAACATGCTGAAGAGGCCATCATCATGTAGTGAATAACCTTTGAAATGATATGATGATGATAACTATAAATATATATATATATATTTATTTATAAAAATATTAAATATGAAGCAAATCATCAGAAGTGTATAATTATCATACTATACAAAAATATTTTTAAATAAATGCCGATTTTATCACTTCACCACAGAGATCGGCAAATGATATGGAGGTAGGATTTCGAGACCTTACGATTATAAAACTGGATCACTCATTTGCAAGTTATACAATTATTTTTTAAAGAATCTTTAGAGATGTTATTCTGGTACCTGTTTTATTCAACTTTCCGGTCACAAACCATATGAAACTATCGAATTTACCTTGACTTTAATTTTATTATTGAAACAAAAAATCAGAACGAAATTTTTCGCAAGCTTTAATTCGAAAACTAAGTATTTTCGGACCCACATTTATATATATATATATATATATATATATATATATATATATATATTTTATTTTCGTTTGTGGAGTATGCCTTGAAATCAATTTTTTTCTTTGAGACATAAAAATGTATACATCATTATAGTCTTGATATACTCTTGTGGAAATCAATATAACTTAAATTAATTTAAAAAAAAAAATTAATTAAAGTTATAAATTAAAACAGACACTAAGTGATACATGATATTTATCCCGACTAATATTCGACGTTAGTCTTGTTCAACATTGGTCTGTGATATGAGAAGTAGGAGACATAAGGCATAATGTTTTTTTTTAAATGAATAATTCTCTGCAAAGAAGATTTCAACGTTATTTTTCTATTTAAAATTTCTGTTGAACGTAAGGAACAGCGCCGTGAAAACTTTGCACCGGGCTATTTTTTTTTTACTGTTAATCAAGATATTGTTTTTTCACGGTGAAATTTTTTAGTCAGATAAAATTCTTTATAACCATATATTAAAATTTTAAATAAATGTAAAAATAAATTGTATTGCTATATTGAACTTTAAAACAATTTCTACTGAAAAAACTTATTCATGAAAATTATAAAATAATGCACAAAATTTGTTAAAGTTCAGAAAAATCTAAAGAGATACATAAAATTTAAAATATTTAGGAAAAACTTATCAACAAAACGATTTAGAGAAAAATTGCGGTCCATGAAAAAGTATATGGATTAACTAAACGAATCTATAACAAAAAAAAAAATCTAATGTCGACATCATATGACTTCCTTGTATGGTTATTAAATTACATATACACATTTTTGCTTCACTTCATTTATACTTGTTTCGTTTGTAGTGAGATACGATCCTCCAATTCTTTAATAAAGTGGACAGTTACCCAATTGCATTGTGGTAGACACCACAATGCATCACATTTTTTGTGGTGTCCGTATCAGTATTTTATTTTAATTATTTAAAAAAATTTTTTTTTCACGCCGCTGAAGTAGTTATGTAGTGCAAGTGAGAACGTGTCGGATCTGTAAACATGCACACATCGGTTTGAATCCGACTTCATATACGTGTATTTTTTTTAAATTTAAATATATTGATTTATTAATACTTATTAACCTCTGTAAAAATTTTTGAATTAAAATGAAAAGTACATAAAATTTTATTTCGCGGTCAAACACATTTTTCATAAGCTATAAATTTCCGTATTCATATTACTACGTATAAGCTTTTTTTTCATGAATTTTTGTGGTGAATTAAATCATCAGTCAAAAAAAATAAAATCGGGTGGGGCTGAATCAGGGCGCACGGCCGTTGGTCTAACGTGAAACCTTACAGACCTTGGATGAAGTTCCTCCGAGCTACAGATTGACCAACTTATTTGTACAGTTAAATGTGAGAGAAGGATCATCGCATTTTTTGAACAAATTGAAAATCTCCAATGAATAATTTTAGTTCCTTCATTTGGTCAACTCTACAGATAAACTGATCAGTCTGTATGTCAGCGAGTCACTTTTAGTGTATTGGATTGAAATAAAAACGAGATATTGACTGCGTACTAAATTTAATTTTAACATAAAACAGACACTAAGTGATACATGATATTTATCCCGACTAATATTCGACGTTAGTATTGTTCAACACTGGTCTGTGATATGAGAAGTAGGAGACATAAGGCATAATCAGCAGCGGTAGAGGTGCTCGCACCGTCGGCATCGTTCACTGAGCGCGCCGTTCAAGTTTTTCGAAGCTCTCGAAACAGTCTCGCTCGCTCGGTACCGGACATTGGGGTACCTGTGCGTAGCCCATAACCTTCCCTTTCCAACGATATAAGTAATTTATATTTCCGGCTGCCTTTTTCGCGGGCTGAGGCTGATATATTGAAATTTTATACTTTTTTACATGTTTACTTTAAATTTTACACAAAAATATTGTGCAAAATACACTTATTATTACTGAAATCGATTTATCTCGACAATCTCTAAACACAAACATATGAATCACCGCGCTATCAAGCCTAAGTCGTGAGCTACACTGAATGGAAATGAGCGAGAGCGCCAGTTTTGGTCGATCTGCGCTGTGCCCCCTCCCCGCCAATCCGCTCACCAGGGACGCAAACTCAAAGTTGTATCGGCGAGCTGACTATGTAAGTTATAAAATGACACCGCATTTATGTCTCTGTAAGTAATAGTTAGGAAATTATTAAGGAAGGACGATATCGTCCTTTTCATTACGCTACAAATTCTGTTCTATTACATTACTATTGACACTAAAATTTTTTTGAACGTAACGGATAGCTCCGGGTACGTACTGCAATCCTTTTATCTGTGTTTTAACTAATAGTTATTTAATGGTTCTCCGTACTTTATTAACACTTTATACATAGTTTGTTATATTATTAAGTTTTTAATTATTTATCCTGCTTACAATCTGCTTAGTTACATTTGCAAAAATTATTTTATGCATTTACATATATATATTAGAAAAAAAAATTACAGTATCCATAAAAACTTTTATTCTGTACTCGTAACCATTATACGAGAATTAATGTTGAGTCATCTGTGCGAGCATTTCATTCGTTCTGGACAACGGGAACAGCTCTAGATTACTTACTACGTTCTTATATATATATATATATATATATATATATATAGATGAAGAGTTTAGGCAACACATTCTTTTAAATGTTACTGTGTTACTGTACTCCTTATTTCATAGATTAATATATGCTGATTCATTATGTTTCCGGTCATACGGTTATACGAGACGTTTGCCTCATGAAATTCAGATATAATTCTACATGAATTATCTAACGATTATTTTTATACCGTAATTGATTTAGTATATTTTTAAGAATAGATTTTAGTTGAAAATATTAATTTTAAATATTTTATTTATGTTTTTTAAAAGAAACCTAATTTTAAAGGGTTCGTAAAAAAAGTATAAACTTTTGGAATTAATTTTTTCTTAGGTAAAACAAATAAAAAGTTAATATAAATTTTCGAAAACGTTTCCTTTTCTATTTGTCTATTTTTTTTACTTTCTCATGGAATATAGCTAGAACTTTTAGCATTCTTTTTTTAAATGTTAAAGAGGAAAGTTGATCATATCAAAAATAGAATATCGGCCATTTTTTGCAAATCATTACTAGGATCCTACTACTTAGAGCAAAAAAAAAATATATATATATATGTATGTATGTGTGTACGTATTAGTACGAGTGTCCCACTGCTTTTGGCCTTATTTCTCAAGATTGACAAATCGATTTTCTTAAAATTTGGCTCCGGTATTTCTATGTATGGGGCATTGATCATATTAATTTTTTTTCAAAATTCCATAAGGGTAAGGGTTATCGTAAAAAGACCAATTTCGATTTTCTTCATAGGCATTTTAGAGAAAACTTTATTAAAGCAAATTTGTTACCTACGATGCACATATAAATAATTTTAAAAAATCGATAAACTACAAAAAAATTACGAAGAATACTGACAAAAGTCCTAGAGCCCATAAAAGATATAAAAGAAGACATAATAATGAACTGTACATAAACATTTAGAAAATATCGGACGCAATCATAAAAGAAGACTTGCCTTTTAGTGACACCTTCAAAGCATAAACCCAAACAGAGTATTTACGAAATTTAAAAATCAAAAACCTAGTAACAAATTGATCAAAACCTTGAAAGAGACATGATAGTATTGAAAATAACACAAGAACACAACAAAGAAAATTCACCACTGAGAAGAACAAAATATCGCATTTCCACAAAAAAAGAAAAATGTTTTTTCTAACAATACAAATTAAATGAGTTAAAACCAAAAAATAAAAACAGAATATTATATTTTTTAGAGGTGGGGCATAAATTAAAATAATCTTTTTTAAAAATATTCATGTATAGGTTAAGTATAAAAAATTTGCTTAAATAAAAATTTCTCTAAATCTGACACTCCAATAAAGACTAAAATAAGTACGTAAAAATGCTTAAAAACCTTTTCTTTGTTTAAGAGCCAGGGTTTATAATTTTGGGAAATTATAGACACAGTCCTATATGTATACAGTCCTATATGTGATGCATAAAATACCAAATTAGCTTTTTTAACATAAAATCGAAGGGAAATATATCAAAATAAAATAAAAAAATATTTTTTTTACTTATTTTTCTTTAACGCGTAATGTTTTTTTCATGTTTGTCCTCAGATCTTGTATCCTTAATTTAATATACTTCTTGACATTGCCAATTGATGAAATTTTACGCAGTTACTAAGGTCAGGTAACAATACAATACTCCATCATTACTTTTGCAAACATCCTCCCGTACGGGGGTAAATTTATAAAATACATATAAGCGACAAAAAAGTTTTGTTAATTTACAATTGTATTTCAATAATCAAAAACTTCACTATTTCGTTACTTGTATAGTAAATGTTTGATTGAAAATTTGTTTGATATTTTATAAATATACTAGAAATTTAAATATATGATATTAGTTATTTAAAAATCCAAATTAACTTACTAATTATGCTCGTGCAATGTATGATAATAATTTGACTAAAGTATGACTACAAAGTATAAAGCAAGTCTTTAAACATTTTTAACACTTTTTGTAATATTATTTATTATTTTTACGTGCATTTTTGGTAAAACTTTGATTTAATAAAATTTAAAATGGCTCTGAAGAAAATCAAAATCAGTTTTTTGCAATATCCACCCACCCCTTAATGAATTAAAAAAAAAAAATTAATGTAATCAATGACCCATATATAGAAATACTTGAGCTAAAATGTGAAGAAAATTGGTTTGATGAATCCTAAGACGCAAGGCCAAAAGCAATGCGACATACGCATTGTTTACATTTGTTTTTTTTTTTGTTATTTAGATGAACAAGGTGGTCCCTGCAATGTAAAGATTTGCCAAAAATTCTGATACCCCACTTTTGACATTATCACCATACTTTCTCCTTTAACATTTCTATTCTTCCTATATTCGCAGAAAGTAAAATAAAATCGGTCGCTCAAGAAATACGTAAGATAGAATTGGAGGTAATGTAACTAATAAAAATAATTTACTTATTAGAGTACATCTTATTCAAATCTTCGATAATAACTTTTGTTATTAGTACATAGCGGAAATTTTAATTTTCAAGAAACTACATCAAATTAGTATTATTGTGTGATTAAATAAATGACATACTTTTTTTTTAATAATTTAAAATAATTCTTTTGATTAAAAAGTTTTACTTAAAATATAAACTTCATGGTTAATGGATAACTGAAAATCCGTAATTTTATAAACCGAATATATATATATAATTGAATATTCCAATAAAAAGCTAATTTTAAATCAATTTAAAATTAGATAGAATAATTATTTTAGAAAATTTTATAATGAAATTCGAAATAAATGTGTATTTAGGTCGGTTAACGCTACTAAAATTTACAATAGACTAGTCGACTTTAATAGATCGATAGATCGATAAATAGTTAAACTGGACCATATCGAATGGAATGCGATCTCTTGAGAGCATCCATTTTTATTATTATTATTATTTTACTTTGATTGTTAACTATAAATCGATAACAGTTGAAGTCAAATTATTCTATCTGTCTTGTCTGTTTTATTGTGTAGCAACTATTTATGTTATTTATCGTTTTCTTTTCTTTTTCGCTCTTTACAATGAATGCAATTGGATAACAAAATAAATGTTTAAATGTTGACTTTCTTCTGTCACTTGGATTTTTTTAAATATTATTACAACTAGATTTCAATTTGTTGATATAATGTTTTGTGTGTGTATGTTCGTGTTCCACAGGTTGATATATGATACGTTTAATAATGGTATAACATATTGTATAGATAAATTATAAAATTCTATTACCTATAAATAAGTATAACTATTTATTTCAGACTGTTTCAAATTCTTGGGAATAAAAAATTCGGTCATTTTATTTTATATCTTCCTTTGTTATTGATTAAATTACCGTTGAATTGATTTTAAATTGTTTTAATTGACATATGACGTGATAAAAAAATAAACGGAGATTATATTTTTTACAGAAAGGATTCACTTCTTCTATCTTCTATTATCGGCCATACGAACCATTCAAAGTAGTTCTGGGGAAACGACAAACTTGAGCCAGTATTTCCTCGGATCTTCAAAACATTTATGGGAAAGAAGAAAATATTTGTGCTCTTGGAAAGCATTTTTTGGTATATTTTTCTGTTCATTAAGGCCATTTTTTCCTTTATTTCATCTACCGTTATCATTTTAATCTTCTCTGCGGCATCAGTATGGTGATATTTCTAGCAAAATAATCACAAACTGGAGCGTTACCGTAGAGCAAAATCCAAAAATTATTTGCCCAAATTTGAGATTAGGTTTCTTCAGATCATCTCACATAAACTGCTCAAGTAATTTTATTTGCTGATCCTAGGAATTCATAATGAACAACGCCATAGAAATCGAAAAAAAAAACATTAAAGATAACCTTAATATTCTATCGAATTCTGCATACATTTTTTGGTTTTGGTTCTTCCGAAAGCTTCCAATGGGGTGATTGGATCTTCATTCCAATATCAGAATCCAAATTATTTCATCATCTGTTTCATTACGATGGTTCTTCTCTGAGTAATTTCGAGTCATCAGCTATGTCAACTAGCAATTGTAATGCAATGTTTTTGCGATGTGCTTTTGTTGAAAATTCTTTGTTACTCGTTTCATATCCAAAATCTCAGTTGAAATTGTTTCACACAAGCCATAAGAGATTTTCAGTACTCCAATAGTACAAATGGTATCCAATTAGTATCAATGATTCAATTATTATATTAGTATCAATAATCAATTAGTCTCCAATAGTATCAATGATTATTATTGATTACAATGTTCTTTATTTTATCGATATTTTCATAGGTTGTTAATGTATTAGGACGATCACACTTTTCGTTATCTTTAACCACTCCACGGCATTCTTGAAACTAATTATATCTGTATTATGCTAATTATACCTAAACTAATTATACATATAAACCTTAGTGATATATTATATCTTCGCCAAAAGCCTATATCATCTTCACCACTTCACCGTACTTTATTCTATTTTTAACGCAAAATTTAATGTACATCCCCTGTTTTATAATTTTTTTAACAAAATAAATCACCACTCATAATAAAATATGACGTAATTACTTGTCCGTTAAACTTTAACTGTGTTAATTTGCCTAATATTAATATATTACAGATAGTGCTGTCATAGCGTGGGGAAAATATGAACTCACTGAAAAAGACAATATGTTTAGAATTTAAAAAATTCACATTTTTTGATCACATCTCTTACATAAAGAATTAAATATACCTTATTAATGAATGATATGTGACAAAATTATTGTTGAATTATATTTATTAATTTATTTCGACATCTTTGGTTGAGATCTCTGTATTTTATTCGAAAGGTTGTGGTTTGAATCCCCATTCTCTTTGTTCGAATTTTTTATACGGGGAAAATTTGTTTTCCCTGTCAATACTTTTTAATTGCGTCAAGTAGCTATGTTGCTAAAAAAAACAAAGAATATTACGCGGTATTTATTATTTAGCGTTTTTATCCGATTTAAAAAAAGAGGAATCATTGATATATTGATTACATGAACGGAGGAAGTTACCGTCGGTCCCGAATGAAGAAACTGATCTTGATATCTTGGATGAGCTTTTGCGACCAAATATTTTTTGTTATAGTAATCATGATGCTGGCATCAGGACTATGATCTAGAATCTAATCCGTGGTAAAGTTGTGGCATCTTTTTAATTATCATATTTTCCAACTCGTGGCAAAAATGTTCGATGTTATGAAATATTACAACCTCAAAATACTGGAATTTTACATTTATACTTTTCCATTTATATACAAAATTATTTACAAAGAATGTAACAAATTTTCAGGACATTTTTTACTGGTGAAAATAGTGAAGAAAGTTCATATGAACATAGGTTTGGAGATGATTTGTTAGCGAGTTTCGGCTTAAAAAAATTCGTCCTGATTTCTGTGCGTTTGGTAAAGTTAAGCCAGACTCTGATTTGGAAGTCGAGAGTTACAGCGTTCAATTCCTAGTAAAGCCAGTTATTTTTACACGGATTTGAATACTAGATCGTGGATACCGGTGTTCTTTGGTGGTTGGGTTTCAATTAACCACACATCTCAGGAATGGTCGAACTGAGAATGTACAAGACACACTTCATTCACACTCATACATATCATCCTCATTCATCCTCTGAAGAATTATTTATATGGTAGTTACCGGAGGCTAAACAGGAAAAAGAAAGCAAAGACTGTAATTTTTTGGATTCAAATTAATTTTGTGGATTTTGAAAAAAATTGAAAATATTAATTTCAGAACTGTATTTTTAGTAGTTTTTCAAGAATCTGGAGTAAAGGCAAAAGGATTAGGGTCGATAAACACACTACTTTATGTTTGGCGTAAAATAAAATTGTGGATAATAAATACGTAAAAGTAATAAATAAAACTTGTAGAGAATTTGATTTTGAATGAAATAGTATGAATTAAGTCAACAGAAACTAAATACAGATATAAGAATTTGATATTTTATTAAAAAAAAATAAACATTCATTATTAATATTATAACCCTGTTAAAATCTGTCACATTTTGATATATTTTGTAGTCAAGAATTACAACTTCTTTTAATTTTACCGGAGGTGCAGAAATCAGGGCGAAATCTTTTGCCAGCCGAGCCTTTTTTTTGCCAACCAACCTAGGCTTATGTGAGCTTAGTTCTTTATTTTCACCAGCAGAACATGTCCTGAATGTTTAAATTATTCGTGAATCCTTCCTCGTATAGTGCTTGATATAAGGAGAACTACCTTTTAAAAGTGCATTGAAAAAGACTCGTTTCGCTCTCCCTTTCCATCTACCAAGGGGGCCGAACACTCTGGAACCCCAACTTTTCTTTTCTTTTTCTGTTTAGCCGCCGGGTATTACTTCAGAGGATGATATATACGAATGTAAATGAAGCGTACAGTCAAGGTCGACTATTCCTGAAGTGTGTGGTTAATTGAAACGCAGCCACCAAAGAACACCGGTATTGTGATCTAGTATTCAAATCCATATAAAAGTAACTGCCTTTACTAGTATTTGAACCTCTCGAATGTGTTCAACGCAACTGTGTTGGATCCATAACTGTGTTAGCCCCTCAACGGTGAATATTATTCTCTTGCTTGTGAGAATAATAATAACAAATAACAATTAAATTCTGTTCATTTTATAAAAACTATCAGTATATTGTAATTTCTTTAGAGCAACATTTTGGTCAGTACAAGACCCGAAACTTTGAATGATCTTAAGAAAGTGGGTTTCAGAATAGTTGAACCTCAATCTTAAAAATAGTAATTATAGATGTTTACCCGTCCTTCACAGGGGTAAAAAAGTATTTTGCACGGTTCTTAGTATTACCCGATAAACAGCACTAGGAGGTGGGGGTCTCATCTTCTATTTATTTATTTAGTGTTTTTCTTTAAGTAACCGGTGTAGCCAGTTGCGTCGCACAGACTGTAACAGAACCGTCGCGTCTTCCACCATCCCATGTTTAAAGATTTAAAGCAATTTTTTTTCACAACCACAAGAGATGTCACAAAAGACAAAAATAATTTTTTGTAGAATTTTAATTTCAAATTCTGCAAGTAAATTTTATCATAGTAAAGTTGAATATCGGCATTGAACATAATCCTGTTGTTACCGTAACCTATTAAAACGGCTACCATCTTGAATCTGTAAAATATTTTGTATTTTGTAATGACAAAAGTACTATGTTCATTCCAAGTATAAAGACTATGTTGATGCAAAATATTAGTTCAATTCTTTGAGTAGTTTTTGCGTGAAAGAGTAACTGACTTACAGACGCCACTAGAGGTTTCTATTGTCGCCGAATGGCTTCGACAGCACGTGGTACTTACTAACCTTATGATAGCCCTGAAAATGGCCATTTTTGTCGTTGGGTTCAACGGTTCGTAATTCATAATCTTGTGATGGCCTTGAAAAGGGCCGTTTTTTGCGTTAGCTCTGAGAGGAACTGTTGGATCAGGAACCGGGTCTCCGGCGAAGTCGGGGAGTTGCGGCTCGTCCATTGAAGTCAGACCGGCCTTTCCCTCAGCGGCAGTTGGGTTCCCACTACAGCGTGGCAGTGGTGGCCCCCAGACCCCCGCAGTGTCGGGTCGGCGTCGATCGTCCTTCGCCGGCCGGCGCGGCGCGGCGGTTCCCCCCGAGCGATTCATGCTGGGCCGACTACTGCTGCTGAGTCCGCCAGCCTGAAGCGAGAAGATAGCGTTCGCGTCCAACGGTTCCCTCGGCGAGATGGCCAGGCCTGCTGCTCCTTTGGCATCAGCCGGGAGGTCCCATGTTGAGCCGGCCTGGGAACTTCTTCTGTCTTCTTCCATCTTCTTCTTCTTCTTGGTCTTCTCCAGGTGGTGGTCGACGATGAATTGAAATTTACTTTCGTGCACGCTCTTTTATTCGAGCCTGAGAGTGGTGAAGACGCAGCGCCGCTATGATGGTAGAACTGCGTGGCGGTAGTGATGCTTGTATCAGCGCGTCCGTATACTGTGCGCCAGCTCACATCTGAGTTGTTATACCATGTTCGTCCGCCGATATTAAATTAGGTATGTGGTAACAATATATATATATATATCAGATTAGTAATACAGTTTTTCCAAATGATATTACCTTTTATCTGATATAATTTTTTTCTTATTGAATATTTCTATTAGATATTGTTTATTAATCCATACCGTAATGAAATCTTTTGTGCATAATTCGTCGTCTAAAGTTTAATGTAATGAGTATTGTTTGTATGTGTGTGTGTGTGTGTGTACAGCGCGCGTGTGTGTAAATAGATAAATACACTTTATACAAACACAGTCGCAGAATAGTGTGAGATTTCTTTTTAAAGTGTTAATATACGTAATTTGATAGAAGAAAAAAAATTAAAATTTCTCTGGGTCAATGTTTCTTTTGCTGTTCAACTAATAATGTGAAAGATTATAGGGTAAATGCTATTATTTATTTTCTCTTTCCTTTAAGAAAACGTTTTGAAGGTCGGTAAAACGTATGTATTATAATGGTATATGGTGTGTGTGTGTGTGTGTGTACATACATACGTATGTGAATATCCCATACATATCGTGTAATGAATAAAATACTTAATAAGCCTATACGTGTATTAAAATATAAAAAAAATATTGTATATTAATAAATAAATATTAATTTTATTATTATTTCTTTTTAACGAAAATATTTTCTTGTGTGAAGTAAAAATTAATGATTAATAAATTAGTAATATCAATTTATTAGTGGGAATTAATTATAAAAAAGAGATTATGAGAAAATTATTTAATTATATAAATATATAATTATAATAATAAAAAAAAATATATATATATATTTATCAATCAAAGTTTTGTTGTATTTTATGCTGAATATATAAATATATTTTTTTTAATTGTGGGTCAAAATCCAAAATCCGTCATATGCCCACAACGATTAAACATTTTTCTACAGACTTTTACTGTTACGGAACAATTGTAAAAGGTTCTAACTGACTAAAACAAACAGTTTTGGTTAGTTTCTGTATTTTTAACTTATAAAAATTGTACAAAAAATAACATATATACCTTATTAGATTATTCAGGTGGCCAAAAACCAGCTATATCCTGAAGGATTGTCTCAAATAGGTTTGCTCCTGCTGGAAGTCGTTTACGCTACATAAATTCACGCAGATAACTATTTAGCAACTGTGAATCATCACCGAAACGATGCTTAAAACTTGATTTAGCCTCGCTCCAGATCCTCTCCACTGTATTGGTGTGTACGCCTGTTAACGGATCAATAAAATTTTGACTGTGGTTAACTGTTTGGTAATCATACTGTTTGTTAGCGGTTCTGATTCCGTTGTAGGATTTCCATTGATCAGACATGATTAATGATCCAGATGCAATAATTTTAATTATTATTGGCATATGTGAAGCAAGAGACAAGAGCGTACAAAAAGTAATCATTGGTTTCCCGACAAATTCCTCCAAATACCCATTGTTGTTTTGGTACTCGACCAACATTATACTAACGGTTAACAAATACAGATTCATCAATCTCAACAGTTAGACCAGGACCACCTATTACTAGCAGTGTTGCTAGTAATTTTGCAGAACATAACTCTTGAAAATAGTTATTCTAATCTACAGCTGTGTTATGGTTAATATCCAGTTCACGTTCGCAGAACTCTTGAGACGTAAGCTTGTGACTCGAGAAATAGATAAACATCAAAATTTTATTATATCCTAACCTTGAAAGGTCCAGCCAAGGTTTAGATGGCAGATGAACATCGTATCGGCACAAATGTTTTGCACAACGCCCCCTTTCATGATTGTCAGTTATGCTAAGAGTCATTTCATGACCATTGTCACACTGTTTTTTTTTGGAAAAACTCAACACACCTTTCTTTAAATTTTCACAACTCGAAACGTTCAAAAATATTGGTAGGCAAGTCCACGGTTAACATATGGCCATTGTATATCCATACACAGGTATGGTCAAGTAACATTATAAATTTTACAGATTTTAACTCTATTTTCAATAAATTTTTTTTTAAGCGTTATTTATTTAAAACTAAGGGTGATAATAAAATTATATTTACAGATCTCTAATGTACGCAAAAAGCAGTTCAAGAAATGGTAGTATCACAGTTGGAGGAACATTAAAATTTTTGTTCTATCTATCAATGTTATTAATCTTTTTAAAAATTATTATTATATTGTAGATGACTAATGTAAGAATATGTAAAAGATTAAGATATCAGCATTCATTACTTTTGGTTAATAGTGCAAACTGCGAATTTAAATTAATTTAAATTTTGCCGCTTCATTACAGTCGCATGATAAGAATGAAATATGATTATATTATCACGATTCTAATCCTACCAAAGCAAAGCCGATAAAAAATAAACAAATGATAATGCACATTCATCCTTTCATATAGCAAATTAGACTTAAGTTTCCATGTCACAATGGATTATTTCGTTAACCAACTAAAAAGAATACCGTATTTTCCTAACAAATCGCAAAGACGAATACGATTGACCAATCAAAAATTCTGTACACACTAATTACAACTGTTAGAGAAACTGAGCAATTATTAGGCTATAAATTCCAACCAATTATATTCCCTCTTTTTTAACCAATCAGAAGGTGTGAATAAAATTAAGCAATTGGAAAATAACAAATTTAAATTGATAAAATACTTATTGACCCAAAATACTGATAATATTACTCTCATATACAATCACAAGATATTACACTTAACAACAATATTGAAAACCATCCAGATAACAGTTAATTTTGATCGAACACATGAAAGAGAATTATCATAACTCTGCTTCAGAATATTCATTCTCTGCTTATTTCCCACTGCATCCTAAACAGACCAGAAATCTGAATAATTTAATAGCTTAACGCATCAAACATTTTTTTATGGTGATTTCTTTTAGGAATTAGTTACTTGGGTGAAGATTTAAGCCGATAACTCTGCATGTACTTGCAGACAAGATTACAAAATTTAATTTAATTTTTATATAATAGTACGGACTTATATTATTTCTTTTATTACTTACCACAAATTGACGTCTTTGGAAATTAAGAAAAACTAACTCATAGAAATCTATTTAAAAAAACAAACAATTTTGCAAATGTTATGGCTTTCCCATTCCAAACAAAGGTGATATCAAATTGGGCGTTACATTCCATTAATCACAAACTGAAATAAATTAGGAGTAATCTTTTTTTTAATTTCTCAGTAAATGGTGAATGTCTTTAAATTTTCCCTACCGATAAGTCATTCTCTTTGTTAAATACAAGTATATTTTAATGGTTGTCGTAAAAATAAATGCGGACAAAGTTATTAATCTTTGTAAAACGTTTTTTTATTGTCAGACACTAATGTAAGAATATGTAAAACATTAAGATAGCAGCATTCATTACTTATTATGATAGTGCAATTTGGTAAAAGTTAATTTAAATTTTGTCCCTTCATTACAGCCATCTAACGTGCGTAGTATAAATGAAATATGACCCAATCACGATTCTTATCTTGCCAAAGCAAGCCGATAAAAATAAACCAATGACAATAAACATTCATCCTTGCATATTGCAGATTACACTTAATCTGCAATATGCAGATTAGTAATCTGTGTGGCGGGGAAGTTTCCCCGCCGCCACAGATTACTTCAGTAACTAACCAAATCAGAATATCGTATATTCCTAACCAATCACAAGTACTAATACGATTGACCAATCAAACGTTCAGCACTTCACGCCAGTCAACCGTTAAAGGAATTGACCACTGAAAAACTAACTCATATATTTCTAATTAAAAAAAAAAAAAAACAAATAACTTTGCAAATGTTATGGCTTTCACGTTTGAAAAAAATGTGATATCAAATTTGACGTATATTCTATTAATCATAATCAAAAATAAAATGGTGTAATTTTTTTTTTTAAATTCTACAGTAAATATTGAATCTTTTCAATTTCCCAGATTATGTTTCACGATAAGTTATGCCAGAAAAATAGCAAAAAAAAATGTTATAAAAATAATCGAGGCGATTTCATTTTCCCCTCGCACGACTTAATTTTGTCTCGCATTAGATACGTTGCTGAGTTATCAAAAGAATAGTGAATAGTCAGGTTAAACTTCCACAACTTTCGTTTATCGAAACTTCGAGAGTTTGTCAAAGAAGGTATCAGGAGACACTTCTGAAAGTCGTCGGTCAGTATTTTACGATTGGCTTTAGTTTTTGCAAATTTTGTGCCTGTAGTTTTTAATGCATAACACCGTTTTGATTCTGAGATGTGTTTCGTAATCTTTTTCGATCTTGTATTTTTCCTTTTACGAAATTTTTTATTACTCAACTGAAAAGTAAACGCATCACATTCAACACACGTGTCAGCCTATTGAGTTTTAAAAAGATAAATTAAATATTTGTTAAATATATTCGCGTTCAACTAATTTTTAGTAACTTTTGTCGATTGAACATTATTCTCGGTGAAGAATTTTAAGTACAAATTATATATTTCTTCAATTTTAAGTCCTGTTCCAGAAACACGTTTGCTGTTCTTTCCTTCCAATAATGACTTTCGTACCCCGGAAACTTCGCAACGTGGTTGTAAACCACGTCAATAACCTCATGAAAAGTTTTATTCCACATAAATATTTCGTTTACATTTCATATATATATATATATTATATTTCGTTTGCTTTCCTCTTAAATCCGATTGAATTACTCCTTCCCCTTGTCTTTTTTTGAGAGTATTAACAACTACTTTGTTTGAAGTACAAAGAATATTAAGGGACTTAATTTTACAGACCGAGTTTGTTTCAGTATTTATAGCAAAACTATATAAATAATAGATTTATTTTTCGGTTTCTTCCGTCTCTGTTTTTCTTTAACTTGTAAGCACGAACTTATGAATTGTCATTTCATATTGTAATCTCCATTTTCATCCTAATATTGTTTACAAATAGACGCACTAGGTACAACATTGAAATAAACAGCTTCTATTAAGCTAATAACGTTAAAAAATCTACTTGGATTGCATACAGAAACAGCAATCTAAATGACATAAATAAAATTAGCCTTGTATGGATATGTCATGCACGTCTGTGAGGAGCGACTAACAAATTTTCATAACTATGTAGCAGAATAAAGCACAATCTGCATATGGTTCTATTAGATTATAATTTTAAACGACACCATTTTTTTCGGTTTTACAATAATTTTTTCAAAAATTTATATTAAAAACACAATTATGGGATTATCAATTTTTCATATCAAAAAGTCACATGAAACAATCAAATTTGCTTCTTAATTTACGTTCCAATGACTTCAGTATATCTTTTGAGTAGAGATCAGTAATATTTTTCGCACGATATAGCTTGAAAACGAAGTGTTTTCCCGACGTATGATTATGAAAACGTTTTTCTTTATTTTCACTTTTAGAGCATGGCTTGAAATTCTTTCTGTTTCTTCGTGAATCACTCTGCATATAGGGTTTCAACGTTTTTAGATTACTTAACACGAGTCACTTTTCAAAAATATCATTATTCAGACGTCGTAAGAGAAATAAGTATACCGTATAAGGTTCTTCAGAATATGAAAATTGTTGTGTTTTCCTGTTTCTTTATTAATAATGTGCTTTTGGTTATCGGTATTTTCCTCTTATATTTTAGTATACCTTCACTCTGTTCAACAAAGGGTTACTTAATAATAGTATCATTACTATCATTGAAAAATTCGTGATTGATATTTTTCTCATGTTTCACTTATTTCACCGGGAAACACTGGATAAAACGTTGCGTAATAACAAATTATTGTATTGCTCTTTTTATTGTGAAATGATACATCAAGCTGAATATACCGATTCAAAATGCTGATCTTTTTTTTATTTAGCAAAACTAATTACTTTAATGAAATTTTATTTTACTTACGGTAATTATTTGTTATTGAAAATAATCTGAAATTTACTAGAAGGAACTAGTTAATAAACATAGAAAAAAAAATTTACTAAAAAATTCATCCTGTTTGAAATGAATAAATTAATTTTCTTCAGAACTTATCCAATTGATTAGATTATATCGCCTTAAAAGAAGAGGCAGCCGATTTTCAATTCAAGCATCAAACGGAAATAATTAGTGAATAACCAAATTAACAAAATATACAATTAATTATTATACTAATTAAGGAATTTTGATTTGTAATACATACAATGATTTAAAAACGTAATTTTACGATTGATTATTTCTTAGCGATCTTTAACGAAAAAAAAAATAGTAATTAAAGTACGGAAATGGTTTTATATTTTGTTACCACATGTAAGCCTAATTTAATATCGGCGGACGAACACTGTAGCAACTCAATGTGAGTGGCGCATAGTATGCGGACGCACTGATACAAGCTTCACTACCGCAGCGCAGATGACCGCGCAGTTCTCCCACCATAACGGCACTGCTAACCCATCATTCTCAGGCTCGAATAAAAGAGCATGTACGAGAGTGAATTTTCAATTCATCGTCGACCACCACCTGGAGAAGACCAAGAAAAAGAAGTTTCCTGGCCCCCGCAACGTTGTACCTTCCAGCGGATGCCAACACCCCCGCCGGGGCAGCAGGCCAGGCCAGCCCGCCGAGGTAGCCGCTGGACGCGGACGCTACCTTCCCGCTCCAGCTTGCCAGGCTTCAATCGCCCTGGCCGGCGGACTCAGCAGCAGTAACCGACCCAGCGTGGGATCGCTCGGGGAGAACCGCCTCCGCCGCACCGACGGAGGACGACCGACACCGACCCGACACTGCGGAGCTCTGGGGGCCACCACTACCGCGCTGTAGTAGGGACCCAACTGTCGCTGAGGGAAAGGGCGGTCTGACTTCAATGGACGAGCCGCAACTCCCCGACTTCTCCGGAGACCAGCTTCCGGACCCAATAGCTCTTCTCAGAGCTAACGTAAAAGACGGCCCTTTTAAAAGCCACCACAAGGTTATGAATTACGAGGCGTCGAAGCCAATCGACGAAAAAATGGTGCTTTTCAGGGTTACCATAAGGTTAGTAAGTGTCACGTGCTGTTGAAGCCATTCGGCGACAATTTAAAAACTGAGGGATACTAGGAGGTAGAAACAAAAACGGATCTATGTAGTTACAAAATTACTACTTTATGGTGTATTTAAAAATTTTTTTCACCCATGTTGGATCCGATATATTGAACCAAATTTCATTTTTTTAAATATGAAGATGTAGGTGTGATATATCATTTTAATGTAACATTTTTCGAGAAAAACGATGACGAAAACAGTTTCTCGATAAATTCGTTCGTTTTTGAGTTAGAAGTAATCGAAGTTGGAAAAACAGAAAAATCGCGTTAATAATTAAACGAGGTAGAACACTCCGTAATAATGTTATTTCGTATTATCTTCAAAATTAAATCCAATAACAACAAACTACAAACAGCTAATGTTGGAGTTAAAAGTCCAAATACTAATATAAACAATCTTTACAGTAGTAAATAACTTCAATAATAATTTGGAAAATAAACAGCTACGTCGATCGATATTATTTACTTTAATTACCATCATATTTAATTTTAAAATCTCATTTTCAGTTTATTTTCCTAACGTATAAGTTCTAATCTGTTCAGCTAATGAGCAATAAGCAGCACCCCCCCCCCCGGGACAATGATATGAGGATGATATAGATGACAAGTAAATGAGGTATAGTCTTGTACAGACTCAGGTCGCCATTCTTAAGATGTGTGGTTAATTAAACCCCAACCACCAAAGTTTACCCTTTAGTATTCAAATCCGTATAAATGTAACTAAAGTTTACTAGAATTTGGATCTCAGAACGTTCGACTTCGAAAATCAGCTCAAAGCAACTGTTTTGTGACGACGATTTTACTACTAGACCAGCTGGTCAGCTAATTTTAAAATCTAGTTAAATGTTTTCTAGTTAAATATTTGATTGTAAATTACTTAAAACAATAATTTTCAAAAAAAATTATGAAATTAAAACAAAATTATTACAAATTTAGTGTAATTAAGCAGCTTTTACTTTACAACAATGCAATTTCTATTTCTTTATAAGAATTCAAGTTATTAACTTCTCATTTTGGCTTCTTACTTCAAGATACAAGTACAGTATTTGTCTGTAAATTAATTTCGTATTGGAGGATTAAGTTATAGAATTTCAAATCTTTTTTCTCTAGTACAAATTTTATTATTATTATTTTCGTTTATTCATCTAGTTTTATCAAATAATAATACAACCTTTATTAATGTTTGGACTTTAATTCCAATATAAATTGTTTAAAGTTTGTTATTCCATGTAATTCTGAGTTAATACAAAATAAAAAAGTTAAGTAAAGTTAAGTTTGAGTGTTTACCTTATTTTATTACTCGTACAACCGAATTTTATCCGTTTATGCAACTTTGATTGGTCATTTATCAAGAAACACTTTTCGTCATAGTTTTTCTCATAAAATTTTACATTAATATCACGTATCATATATCCTTCCTATTTAAAACAAAAAAAAAATCTTATATGAACACCATATGACTTCCTTGTATGCCTATTAAATTATATATAAACATTTTTTCTTAATGAAAAGTACATACAATTTTATATTGTTAATAACTTCTGATTTTTTTTTTATTTTTATTGTTATTATTGAATAATTATTTTTTCGGAAATTTTTTTACAGAGGTTAATATTATTATTAAATCAATATACTTAAATTAAAAAAAGTTAAACAAAAAAAGGAGATGAAGTCGGATTCTAATAGATGTGCTTTCCACTTGTAAGATCAAAACATTTCATTACTTAAAATTTTATTTGGCTATAACTCTGGAACCAATGAAAATAAGTACCACTTAAGTATGTCGTTGAAAAAAGTCCAAAAACCTTTTTTTTGGATTTAGGGATTTTTTTGGACACTTTTGGTTCAGTCGATTGCAATCAAAAAGGAAGGTGCGCAGCTAGATATTACAACAGTCCTAAATCCAAAATGTTAATATCCTACGGCTAATCGTTTTTTAGTTATGTGTGATACGTACATACGTACGTACAGATGTCAGGCCAAAACTAGTCAAAATGGATTCAGGGATGGTCAAAATGGATATTTCCGTTGAAATATGAAAACCGATTTTTTCTACGATCACTCTCAATACTTCCTTTACTTCGTACAGGGAAGTAAAAAGTTTGATTCAATACGCCGGACAAAACTTTCAAACATACTATAAAGTAGTAATTTTGTAACTGTGTCAATGCGTACTTGTTTCTATTTTCTAGTATCTCTCAGTTTTAAAATTTGAAGCCATTTTCATACTTTAATAATCACTCTGTTGCCCGGTTACCGAAATGCCTGTAATTTTCATGAAATAAATATTAAAAAATCCATCTCAATAACGCAAAAATAAATGAAAATATGTAAATTTAATAGAAATGAAATGGCGGGTAATATGTGTTTAATAAATACTGATAAATTAAAAAAAAAATTGTAATTCGTAAATAATTACTATCAGAAAAAATATTTTATTATAAAGAATAAAAACCATCGAAATCAGTGCATTTAGTAAAAAACACACACACAGAGAGAGAGAGAGAGTGACATATATATATTCGTATATATATATCCACATACACACGCACACACCATATACGGGTAGAATAAAGAATTCATTTTTTCTTCTTTAAGACGGTTAAAAATAGAAATTTTAAATGATATTTATAAAAGTTGATAAAAAACAAATGAAAAATAAATATCTAATATAGATTAAAAATTATTTTTAAAATAATAAAAAAATTATAGAAATAAAATAATTTTTAAAAGGTATTAAAAAATGAGGTTAATTAAAAAAAACACGTAATGCATACACATATTAAATTAAATATAGATTTCTCCATTACTTTACGTTCCCTAATCAACGTTAAATAATGTTTTTCATTGTGATTAGAGTAAAAGTTTTGCCTCATTTTTTTCTATTAAAAACGAAAATAAATAAATATCAGATAGTATATTAAAAAATTAAAATTCATTTTACTTTAAAAAAATTATCTGTTTTTTTAAATTATATTTAATTTATAAATATAGAGTATTTATAAAACCGGTATTTTAATTAAAAAAAACAACTACTTTTTGTCTACTTTATTTAATATTTGTATTGTAATATAAAGTACAATATATAGAAGGTTAAATGTGGAATAATATGTCTCCGAAATCACCACCATGGCTCTGTCGGGAAGCGTCTACTTTTTACTCCCATGTTCGAAGTAAAGAAAGTATTGTGATCGCGAAAAATTTCGGTTTTCAGATTTCAACGGAAATATCCATTTTGACCATCCCTGAATCCATTTTGACTAGTTTCGGCGTGATACCTGTACGTACGTACGTATGTATCTCGCATAATTCAAAAACGATTAGCTGTAGGATGTTGAAAGTTTGGATTTAGGACTGCTGTAACATCTAG